>NW_024718983.1:67500-174787 GCF_018991925.1 Homarus americanus | reverse complement strand
ACTGTTTATCCCCATTCCTATCCTATCTACTCGTTTTTTTCCGACGATCTCTCTCTCTCTTGTGGCCCTTCAAGACGCCCTCCTCGTCCCTCTCTCTCTCTCTTGACCCCTTCAAGCAACTCTCTCTCTCTCTTATGACCCCTTCAAGCAACCCCTCACTCGTCCCTCTCTCTCGTGACCCCTTCAGCGCCCCCCTCTCTCGCTCTCTTGCGGCCCCTTCAAGCAACGCCCTCTCCTCGTTCCTCTCTCTCTCGTGACCCCTTCAAGCAACCCCCTCCTCGTCCCCTCTCTCTCGTGACCCCATCAAGCAACCCCCTCCTCGTCCCTCTCTCTCTTATGACCCCTTCAACAACCCCCCTCCTCGTCCCTCTCTCTCTCATGTCCCCTTCAAGCAACCCTTCTCGTCACTCTCTCTCTCTCGTGACCCCTTCAAAGCAACTCTCTCTCTCTCTTATGACCCCTTCAAGCAACCCCTCCTCGTCCCTCTCTCTCGTGACCCCTTCAAGCAACCCCCTCACTCGTCCCTCTCTCTCTCTTGACCCTTCAACAACCCCTCACTCGTCCTCTCTCTCTCGTGACCCTTCATAACCCCTCCTCGTCCCTCTCTCTCGTGGCCCTTCAGCAACCCCTCCTCGTCCCTCTCTCTCTACCCCTCACTCGTCCCTCTCTTGTGTCCTCCCTTCACCCTCCCCACTTGACCAGCCTAATACGCCCCCTCCTTCCCCACCCCTCTTGACCCCTTCAGCCTTAGGCACCCATGACCCTTCCTCTCACTCCTTCCCCATCATCCCCTCCCCACCAACATATCCTCTCCACCATCACACCCCCACACCACCACCTCTTCCCACAACCCCTTCCACACCAATGCCACCCCACCCACACTACTATGCCCACCTTCCCCTCCCCACCACCACCTCCTACCCATCCTCTTCCTTCATAGGGTAAAAAAGTAATACGGTAATTAATATTCATTCAATAATTAATTAATTTTGAACTATGATACTTAAATATAATGAATAAGTCTGATGCCAGGAGCCATAAACTCTCTCTCTCTCTCTCTCTCTCTCTCTCTCTCTCTCTCTCTCCTAATATAAATAAAACAGGATACGGATTTAGCAGACGAAAAACACACGAGTCCAATTAGTATTAACAACGACGGGTAAACACGTCCACGCCTCTACCACCACCTCCTCTTCCTCTGTTCCCCCTTCTCCTCCTCTTCCTCTGTTCCCCTTTCTCCTCCTCCTCCCATTCCTCCTCCCACTCACCCAGTGCCTCTTGCTCTTTCTCCTCCCCCTCATCCAGTGCCTCTACACTTGAACACTATATTATTGAATGTGACACAGTCAAAGACTCCAGGCCACCTGGCTTATTGTATCATGAACTATGTAATTACTACACTGAATCAGGAGTGTTTGAACACATTCTTGCTAGCTCACACTGATTAGTCCTCAAATAAAAAATGACTTCTACTGTATATGAACCACCGTCCTGCTTGGCAGTGAACAGTGACATCACCCACATGACTCTGACCTATATATATTGTTAATGAATATGATGTATTTCTTTGTGTATGAACCTCTGTCCTGCGTGGCAGTGAGAAGTGATACCACCCTCAGTGTCAAAACCTGACTGAATTACTCAGAATAGGGAACTGTACTCCAAGCTTTGTCAATAAATTTGTTAACCATCACCCTTCCCCTCCCCCCCCCTTACCCAATGTCTCTTCCTCCCTCACCGCCACAACTACCAATTTCACCACAAAAAAGAGCGAGTTTTCCGACCCTTCCTGCCCTCCCTCCCTCAGCGACCGATGCAAGAGCTAGCGGAGGTCAACACTGATTAGGCGGGGTCATAAGAAGCCACACACACACACACACACACACACACACACACACACACACACAAACACACACACACACACACACACACACGCACACACACACACACACACACACACACACACACACACACACACACACACACACACACACACACACACACACACACACACACACACACACACACACACACACACACACACACACACACACACACACACACACACACACACACACACACACACACACACACACACACACACACACACACACACACACACACACACACACACACACACACACACACACACACACACACACACACACACACACACACACACACACACACACACACACACACACACACACACACACACACACACACACACACACACACACACACACACACACACACACACACACACACACACACACCGTCTGTAATCCACTCGTGTCACGCCAACCAATTTCCTATACAGCCTTGTGAAGATGACGGTAATATCCTCCCTGTCATTTTTGTCTGGCATACGTGACGTGACAATGAGCGAGAGGGGCATTAAAGTCCTCCCTTGCTGGCATAAGATGACGTGACAATGAACATGAGGATAGTAATGGGCTTTGTCAAAAATACTGGCATTAGTTTGACATGACATTTGGGCATTAATGTGTGGGTGTCATTTTTGTTGGCATAAGTTTGACATGACAATTGGGCATTAATGTTTTCCTTGTCATAATTGTTGGCATACGAGGATGTGACAATGAGTACGTGACACTGACAGCAAACACGAGACAACCACTGGACAAGATGCTGACAACACCCTCAAGTGACAACAAGAAAACAAATACATGAAATAAACAAGAAAACAATCACAAGAACCAAACAAGAAAACAAATACAAGAATCAATTAAAACAAACAACAAAGCCACAACAAGATAAACACGCGACACTTACACGAGAACAAGAGACTGTCAATAAAAACTGGCCACACCATCTCAGGTATAACAGCTGGTGTGTCTATCGCTCAGCTCATTACGTATTCACACCACACATTCAGCTGCTGTGTGGTGTGTAGAGAGAGAGAGAGAGAGAGAGAGAGAGGAGTCTACCCCCCCCCCCCTGTTTACTTTCTCTCATTCCTTCCTACGCAAACAACCATAACAAAAACAACGGCGATAGAACTGAGCATAACACAACATCAACCACAACAACCACACAAAGACGATCATCCATCCCTAAGATCACAGACTAGGTAAGGTGAGGTTTAGTTAGATTACAGAACGTTATGTTGTTATGTTATGTTATGAGCAACGTAACTCGAGACTGTGTTACTTGTGCTACTTATCATTGGTGCACAACTAACAAGGAACTGACCCCTCTGACCATCAAAAGGATCAAGACCTTCACTTAATCTGATAAGCTCTGCCCTCCTATCAGTGGAACTCTCCCCTCCGCCCGTCCATAGAGAGGGGGAAGGAGATGGAAACATGACGTGCAGGCGGACAAGGAATGAGAAGGGGGAGGACGAGGGGGAAGGAGGACGAGGGGGGAGGAGGAGGACGAGAGGGGAGGAGGACGAGGGGGAGGAGGACTGTGAGGGGGAGGAGGACAGGGGGAGGACGAGGGGGAAGGAGGACGAGGGGGGAGGAGGAATACGAAAAATGGAGACGAAGAGAAGGAGGACGAGGAGATATTAGACTAAGATCAAGAAAAGAGGGAGAAGGAAGACATCGAACGAAATAGGAGGAAGAGGGGGGGGGAGGAGGAAGGAGACACTCAGACACTAAGGAGGGGGAGCCAAGAGTCCATGTCGTCGAGGTTATTGCCATGACAATCTACTAATCTTAAGTCTCCTCCTTTTCCTATCCTCCCCTCCCTCCCTCCCTCCCTCTCTCTCCTACCCCTCTCTCTCTCCTACCCCTCTCTCTCTCCTTCCCCCCTCCCTCCCTCCCCCTTCTCTACATCCCCACTGGCACTGGTACTAAAATTCCTCCCCTATCTTCCCCTCTCTCTACATCCCCCTGGAACCGTAATTCCCCTCCCCTTCCTCACCCTTTCTTTATGTCCCCTAACCATAATCCCCCCCCTCCCTCCTAAATAATCGACGTGGACAATGGGGAGTCCCTCTTACATACAGGTCGACTCCTCAACTCGACATCTAACCCTTGGAAAACCCATCACCCATCACAATACGTTGGTCGATCACTTTAACCAACACCTTCATACGCTGGTCGACACCTCACTCGACCTCTGGGATGGATAAAAGGAATATCCAGGCAGGTAGGTGAAGGTGAAGAATCCTAAATATATTATCCTTACCACATCATATCCACCCACCCTCCTGTGACCCCATCCTTGAGAAGAGAAGAGGAGAGGAGAGGAGAAAAATAATAAGACACGACAAAATGAAAGAAGAGAGAAGAAGCAGAGAAGAGAAAACAAAAGAAGAGAGATGAGGAGAGATAACGAGGCAGTCATTACCTCACCACCGCTCGTTGGAGATAGCGGCCATCATCACCATGAAACACACACACACACACACACACACACACACACACACACCCACACCCACACCCACACACACACACACTTTATCAGGACCTATCCTTCCTTCATGACTCTTATCTCCTTTCCTCTTCCTTCCTCTTCCTTCCCTTCCTTCCCTCTGTTCTCCTCCTCCAACTCCCTCCCCTTTCCTCCTCTTCTTTGTCCTTTTCTGTTTCATGTCCTCTTCCTCCCCCTTCTCCTCCTTCCCTCCATATTCTCCTCCTCCTCCTCCTTCCTCTTGGCCTCTTCTTTCTCCGATTCATCAAAAATCCCAATAACTCAAAAATCCCAAATCCCAGAAACACAAAAAATTCCCAAAACCCAAACAAGTCAATCCCTAAATATATCCAACATCCCAACACTAAAACAAGACAATCCCTAAATAGCTCTAAACATCTCCCTTATCTAGGAACCTCAAAACAAACAGGTCAGTGGATTGACCTAAGTTGGAGAAGAGATGATGGGGGCCAAGGAGGGAGGGAGGGAGGGAGGAAGGAAGGGAAGGAGGGAGGAAGGGAAGGAGGGAGGAAGGAAGGAAGGGAGGGAAAGATCTAAGATGTATGTTCGGGAAGAGAGGGAAGAGGAGAGGAGGTGACGGAGGGGGAAGACCAGGCGAACAATATTAATAAGGAGGAAGAGGGGAACGACTCACAATAATAATAATAACAATAAAAAGGGGAATAACAAGACCATAACTGAGAGAGGGGAGATAGGATGAAAGGGAGATGAGAGGAAGGAAATAAACCAATCAAATAAGCAAGAGGAGACATGAATAAATATGAGAAGATGAGAAATAAAGACAATCTTTTCCTCTCTAAACCCATTTTTTTTATAAACCTCACCTCCCACCCCCCCATCTTTCCTCCCTTTCCTTCACCTCTCCTCACTTCTTCCCCCTTTTCTTAATTTCCCTCTCCTTTCTTTTCACCTCCCTCTCCAAGTCTCCATTCCCTCGCCTCACTTCCTCCCCTCTCGCTTCTCCTCACCTCCCTCCTCGTCCCCCCTTCGCCTTCACCTTTTCAATTCCCCCTTTTTCTCTTTTATACAGCTCCTCCCTTTCTCCCTCACTCCTCCGTTCCCTCCCTCACCTCACCCACTCCCTTCTATAAACGTACAAAGCTCTAAGAGGTCGCCCAATAACCACAAGATCAATATCACGGGTGTGTGTGTGTTTTCCTCCTTAACAGAACAAAATAAATAGAAATTCAACCTACAATATAAAACTACATAGTAAAGCCTCCTGAAGCCTATTAAAGCCATCTGAATCCCCCCCTGAAGCCCAGCGAAGCCCCCCTCACCTTGTTACCTGTCCAATGACTCAATCATGTTCGAATACTCTGCCAAGACAGAACAAGAAATCCTCTCTCTAATAACCACAAGCACCAACTCGAGAAGACATAAACGACAACCTTAATTCATGTAAAAAAAAATAATTGAGATTTTTTTTCCCTAGTACGTGGGTCTAATTCCTCCTGCCAGACACTCACTCACTCCCACGGGTATTTAAAACTCCCAAGGCGTCGTCGTGAGTCCCTCCTTCCACCATCCCCCAGAAAAAAAAAAGAATAAAAATGGAAACGGACTTAATTTTCCACTTCAGAAAAATATCAGGGAAAATTATCCGTCATTTGCATAAAAGATGAAAAGTTTCCTTGATGAGAATTGTGTACAGTAGATATTTTTTATTTGAATTTGTGATCATGTGATGTTGATCTTTTGTATACGTTTTAAATATATTACGCTTTGTAACCTTTGTAACTACTACTACTACGATTACTACTATTATTACTACTTTTTTTTTCACAATGGCCTCCATCACCCCCTTATAGCCATACCTTCGCCGCCATTTTATTAATACTACTAATAATAATAATAATATTGAAAAAATAATAACAATAATGATAATAATAATAACAATAATAATAATAATAACAACAGCAATAAGTATAAAAACAATGCTAAATAACAACAACAATAACCACCACTGTCCTTCACACATACCAAACAAAAACAAACTCTTCCATAAAACAAAAAAATAAAAACAAAAAATGCCATCACACACACAGACACACACAGGACGTCCATCTCCCGAGGCAGACTGTATAATAAAAGTACAATATCGCTTTCCAATCAAAAACTCGTCAGGGGAAGTATGTTACGACCATTACTGACTTGTATACAGGCGCTGGAGTATGGCTGTATGTTGTGGGGGGGGGGGTCTGTTGGGTATATTGTAAACACGATATCTGGGGGAGGGGGGGGAGAGGGTAGGAGGTGGTGGTGGAAGGGCAGTTTCAGTGGTTCATACTTTGGTTGAATTTCTCCCATAAATGGAAATGTATAATCGTAAGGTAAATTTTTATCGTAAATTGGATATTATGTAAAAAAATATATATTTGGTTGTTTCAATTGATGTAAATTGTAAGTGAATTTGTTCTTATAAATGTAAATTGATACACATGACGTAAATCGTAGATTATAATTTTTCTCGTAAATAGAATTTTACAACCCCATCCAACTGGCTCACTTTATGTAAATTGCACTATATATTTTTGTTTTCGTAAATAGAAATGTAAAAGTGTATCCAACTAACTGGCTTGATGTAATTCGTAATTAAAATTTTCTCGTAACTGGAGATACAGTATATTAAAACGCACCTGACAATCCAACTAAACAAGAATAAATAAATCACATCCAATATTGCGTCTACATTACACTGAAGCAAACACATTAACTAGACACGTTCACTTACTAGCAATTAAGAGACAAAACTTACAGGTAACTTATGAAGACTCGTAAATACAGCTTATTATCATTAGATGTATTTCAAGTTAAAACAACCCCAACAAGACTATTCCCCTGCGTCTGTAAACTTGATTGAGTTTTACCAGAGGATAATAATGTTGATGCGCTAGTTGACAAAACACACGTCATCTTTCTGACCTTTTGCACGTCCCTCAAAGTTAAGCGCGACATCAAAAGTTTTCAGCCCTACTACAAAAGCGCCGCCGCCTGTAGTTTCCAAACAAACTCGACATTTTTTATCAGGAAATTTCTCGGAGAATCGACAGATACTGGCTAACAATAATAATACAGAAACAACATGGCGACTTTTATTGTTCCGCGAGGTGAAGTCGTTCCCAAACAGAACTATGCGCCTCGGAATTAATCGACAAATCCGCCGGAATTCGAACGTTAATGAATGTTACAGTGAACGAAGCTGCCTAGACAATAATCATTCAAGTAAAACTTTCACTGCACACATTCAACATTCATATTTTCAAACAACCATTGCAATTTCATACTAAAAATTCCTGGGGGAAACGAATGCTAATGGCTGCTAATTTATATTAACAAAGTTGGCAAAACAACATTCATAATTCCACAAAAAGTTTTAAATATTGAGATAATCATACAACAGAAGTTTCAAAGCCCGTGTGTCTCTGAACTAACAATAATAATACAAAAATCTCAGGTGGTATGGACGCAAACAGCTAACACAGCAAACAAACCGATAAAAATAAACACCCCAACACGGCAAAAGCGAAGTCAACATGAAGTAGTTCCCGAGATCCTGTACGGAACAGTTCAATAAGTATTTACACTAACACCATGTAAGTCGTTGAAATACAGACGATAATTTTATTGATAATTTACCACATACAATAGTATAGTATTTATCAGGGGCCTTTCAGAGACCTCCAGCACTCGAAAGGTACAGCCACCTCGATATTATTATTGTTATTCACTTTATATCTATAGTATCCGGCCTAAATAAAGTCCTTCAATTTCAATGTCACTTAAGGTTAAATAAAAATATTCTCGTTCAATGTTCGTGTCTAAACTTGAAATTACAGCGACACAGAGACGCTGACGGGATACAGTCAACAACATGGCGACGGTGTTGTATCTCTGGGATCTGCGGCAGTGGTGCATCTTCCTAGTGCTGAAGGAGGTGCTCGACCTGACGCTGAAGAAGGGGGGTGGGGGGGAGGGGCAAGCGAGAAGCGATACCTCTTCCTGGAGGAGGAGGAAGAGGTATAATTCCGTTACTTGCTTCAATCCTTAGAAATTCCATGTTGGTGTAACTTAAGAGTGGCGGAGTCGAGGCAGAGGAGGTCATGAGGCCGAGAGGTCATGAGGCCGAGGAGGTCATGAGGCCGAGAGGTCATGAGGCCGAGAGGTAGTTGGCAGGACTGGGACATGTGGAATAGGGGATGAAGAAAAAGAGAAACGAAGAAGGAATAGAAGATTAAAGATAAAATAAGAGAATATGAGGGAAAAGGAGGAGAATGACATGGGGGCGACAGAAGAGAGGACAAAGCCATGGTGGAGGAAACGGAGGGATGACGATAGGAAGGATAAGAGGAAAAGTGAAGAGGAGGAGGACAGGGAAAGCGAGAATATGATGGAGAGGAGGAAGAGGAGACGGAGATCAGGGGATAGATGACATGCGAACGGGAGAAGAGGGGAAGAAGAGGATAATAGAGGATGGCAGAAGTAAAAAGGAGGAGGGAAAAAAGAGGAAGGAGGATCTAGAAGAAGAGTTGGAGGAGAAGAAGGAAAACAAGAAAATAATCAAAAGAACAAAAAGAATAAAAGAAATGCAATAAAAACAAAACAAATAAAGACGCAAAGACAAAAATCAAAGACAGAATTCGAGGCTGCCGGCCACGGAAAAACCTACACATTAAAGCCCCCAGCGGAAACCTTTGACGGGGGCTTCACTATAAAGGACAAGACGTTTGCTTTCCCCCACACACACCACTGTCCAATGCCACACACACACACACACACACACACATATATATATATATATATATATATATATATATATATATATATATATATATATATATATATATATATATATATATATATATATATATATATATATATATCCTCTTCCTATTGTATAAAACAACTTCTAAATCCCTATTGCCTAACAGAACACATATTCATATCCTTTATAATCAAATCAAATCCCTTGTAATTAAATCAAATCCCTTATAATTAAATTAATTTCCTTATAATCAAAGCAAATCCCTTAAAATTCAATCAAATTCGTTGTAGTTAAATCAAATCCCTTATACTCCAATTAATTCCCTTATAATCCAATCAATTTCCTTATAATCAAAGCAAATCCCTTATAATCGGATCCAATACCTCACACACACATACGTCCTCTGAGTGTGTTTACCTGGAGTCTATTCACTCGAGAGACTTGCAGTAACTTAAGACGCCAACTCTGGTTAAGTGAGGGGTTCCAGTTTCCTCTCACCCGGTGTATTAAAGAGGACACATCTTCCCTAATGAGTAGAGGAAGATGTGCGAGAGTCTTCCGTACTATGAAATGTGCTGCCTGGCTCACCCTCGTGATTAACCCCTCTGAGGATGACCTTTTGGGGGCGATCAAGGTGAAGGAGGATGTTTTAGGCGAAAAGGTGAGGTGGGTGAGGGGACGTTTCAGGGAAGGTGAGGGAAAAGGGATGTTTAGGGGAAGGTGAGGGAGCAAAGGGATGTTTAGAGGGAGGTGAGGGGCAAAGGATGTTTTAGGGAAGCAAGAGGGGGCAAAGGGGATGCTTAGGGGAAGGGTGAGGGGCAAAGGGATGTTTAGGGGAAGGGAGGGGGGGGCAAGGAAGTTTAGGGGAAGGTGGAGGGGGTGAAAGTGGATGTTTTTAGGGGCGAAGAGGTGGGTGGGAGGGGGGAGTTTTAGGGGAAAGGGAGGGGCAAAGGGATGTTTAGGAAGGCAGAGGTGGGTGGGGAGGGACGCTTAGGGAAAGGTGGGGAGGGGCAAAGGGATGTTTTAGGAAAGGTGATGGAGCAAAGGGATGTTTTAGGGGAAGGTGGAGGGGGCAAAGGGATGTTTTAGGAAAGGAGGGAGAAGTGATGTTTCTAGGGGAAGGCAGAGGGTGGAGGGGGACGCTTTAGGGGAAAGGTGAGGGGCAGGGTCGTTTGGGGTTCAATGAAGAATGGAGGCTTTGGGGACCGGAGAAGGGGAGGGAGGCCCAGGGTGGAATGAGGAGCTTTTTGGGGAGTAGCTTTACGGGAGATGTTTTAGACCAGGGTATAGGTGGCAAGGGAGGGGGGAGGGGGGGGAGGTGTTGGTCTTTTAGGGACTATTTTAAGACCGAGCTAGAGGACCTTCCAGAAAGACCCTTAACAACAAAAAGACATATTAATTACCATACCTTTTAGGGAGTGACCTTTCAGAACCGGAGGACCATTTAGAACCAGACCACAAAGAACCGGAGGACCATTTAGAACCAGACCACAAAGAACCGGAAGACCTTTTAGAACCACACCCCTCAGAACCAGACCTTTACAGACCAAGAGGCGGCGGCGAAGGAACAAAACCAAGCCGTGTGTCTGTCCTGAGGGTCGATACGCCCTTATAGAGGGGGAAACAAACCGGAGAGACCGAGAACCTTTTTCCCCTCTGAGAAACGAAAAATGGCTGGAAATTTTACAAGAATAAAAGAGGGGAAAATAGTTACTTTTTTGTATAAAGGAGGGAGGAGGGAGGGAGGAGAGGGAGGAGAGGGAGGAGGAAGGGAGGAGGAGGGGAGGGAGGGAGGGAGGAGGAGGGAGAGGAAGGGGAGGAGGAGGAGGGAGGGAGGGAGGGAGGGAGGAGAGGGGAAGGTGCAAGGGTGGATAGGGGATAAGGAGGAGGATGGGGAGAAAAGGAGGGAGTGAGGAAGGAATGAGTAATGGAAGACAGGGGAGTGAGGGAAGGAAGATGGGAAGAGAGGATGAATGAGGGGAAAGGGGAAGAGAGGGAAAATCAGCAAGGATACAGACTCATCCTTTTGTCCAGGAAAAACAAAGTTACGAGGAAATAATCTGTCAAGACTTTTTGTTTCCAGTCTTTTTCTATACTCTAATACAGTAAGGGTCTTGGGACTAGTTTTCCTCTGGCGGTGTAGTGAACTTATCCCGTGACGATTAGGGACCCCAGCTTATTTTTACCTCTTGATTAAACACCCTAATGATGACCTAACCTAACCTAACCAAACCAAAATAAAGCTAATACAATTTAACCTAACCTAACCTAACCCAGACTTAATCTAACCTAACCTAATCGAATCAAACCAAACCAAATTTAATAAAAATTTAACCTAACCTAACCTAACCTAACCAATTTAAACCAAATGTAAACTAACCAACTCCAACTAAACCTAACCAAACCCTTCCCCAGGTAACGTTATAGATAGGTTTAATCATCAGGTGAACTAAAAACATAAACAAAATCACAAGACAGTAAAAAAAAAAAAAAAATTCTACGTAAAAAAATAAATTCTACGTAAAAAAATTAAACAAATAAAAAGAATATATCCAACAGCGAAATGAAATATACAACACGATACGGTTTAACACTCGAGCTGATAAAATATACGTAACAGAACAGTGAAATATACAATAGGAAACACTTGACAATAAACCCGGTGGAATATATTTCACAGGAGATTTGAATGTACAATAATATTTTGATACCATAACTGGGACAATATCTGATTTAACACGCGGATGCCTCTGTCTTCTCTGTCAGGCAATTTTATGGTTATATTTCTCGATTTTAGACAGACAGACAGACAGATGAATGATCACCATATACATTCTTCATCTCAGACAGATAACTTTTAGACAGAATAACCTCCACGAATATTCCCCTATTTTAGACAGAGACAAACGGACAGGGAAATAAATATATAGAGAGAGACAGAGAAAGACAAACTCAGAGAGAGAGAGAGAGAGAGAGAGAGAGAGAGAGAGAGAGAGAGAGAGAGAGAGAGAGAGAGAGAGAGAGAGAGAGAGAGAGAGAGAGAGAGACTTCTCCCTTCCTTCTTAGCGTCTAGGGAAGATAATAATCATCAAACTGGAGGCTACTTCAGCAAAATCAAAGACACACAAACACGACCTATCCTTCACTTCCTCCTCCTACCTCCAGGACCCTTGTGGTATACAGCTCTCTCTCTCTCTCTCTCTCATCATAATTTTTGTCATCATCATCATCATCATCATCATCATCATCATCATCATCAATATTTATAACATCATCGCGACACTCCTCCTCATCATACACCCGTTCCCAAACACACCTACATCAACACACCTGTAATTACCTGCACGCTTAAGGTAATAAGACATCAGAGAGATAACAATCTAACTCAACACAAACTCGTATATACAAAGACAACTTACAGTGGGTTGGTAATATTTAATCGACTTTAGTTTCAGTTGTGCTTGGCGAGTCAGACACACAATTAGCTAATGAATGATTTTGGTGTCGGTGGTAAGTCGTGGGAGTGTCAGATTACCGTGAGAGAGAAGGTTATAAGAAGAGGGGGGGAGTGGGGTGTCAGTAAGATGGGGTGGTTTTCAGATGGTTATAAGAAGGGAGGGAGGGGGGTGCTATCAGTAAGGGGGGAGACTGTCAGCTGGTTAGAGAGAGAGAGGGAAGAGTGTTAGACTGTCACAAAAAGAGAGGGAGGAACTATCAGATGGTCAATGAAGGAAGGGGTTCTATCAGATTATATGCGAGATAGGGGTAAGCTGTCAGAATTTCGAGTGAGAAGATGAGAAGGCTGTTAGACTGTCAGTGGAGAAGAGAGGAGGAGAATCTTATCAGTGTGTCAGAGGAAGGGGAGAGAACATGCCAGTCAGATTGCTACGGAGGCACGAGGTCAGTCTATAAGGGTGAGGGACCTGTCAAACTGTCAGGGAGAAAAGGATTGGAGCTGCCAAAGGGAGGAGCCGCGCCTCTGTGACTTATCCAGAGAGAGAGAGAGAGAAATAAACCCCCTTCCCCCCCTTATAGTACCCAGCCAGATAAACTTCCCAGCTTCCAGACCACTAGCAATCCCAGGTGCCAGGCCCCCATCCACCACCATAGCTCCTGGGCCCAACATCTTCTTGTCGCCTAACCCCACCATACTCTCTAGGACCCCCATCCCCACCATAGCCCTCCACATGCACCACCACTAACAGCAATCAGTGCCTGTAAAAGTTGTAAATATTCCCAGCCTTAAAACACATTTTCTTCACAGTTTGCACCGCCTTTTCGTGCCTGGGGTGAAGCAGGTGCTTGGGCTCCGTTTTCTTACCGCTGGAATTAATTTTATCCTATTTTCCATTCGTCGTGGTTGAGGCCGGGTGAGATTGGCCAATTATTAATGTGGGTGTTTCATACGTTTTATTTATTTTTTATTTAAGTTGGGGTTGAGATTATAAGGGCTGGAAAGAACTGAACTAATATATTGTAATTTTGTTGACACGTTTTTTGTAATGGAAGAAGTTGGCTAATTTTACTTTTCCTAATCCCTGTAGCAGTGTTCGTAAACCCCGTAGTAGTGTTCCTAATCCCCGTAGTAGTGTTCCTAATCCCTGCAGTAGTGTTCCTAATCCCCGTAGTAGTGTTCCTAATCCCCGTAGTAGTGTTCCTAATCCCTGCAGTAGTGTTCCTAATCCCCGTAGTAGTGTTCCTAATCCCCGTATGTGTTCCTAATCCCCCGTAGTAGTGTTCCTAATCCCTGTACTAGTGTTCCTAATCTTACGTATGTGATTTCCTAATCCCGTAGTTGTGTTCGTAATCCTGTAGTAGTGTTCCTAATCCCCGTAGTAGTGTTCCTAATCCCTGCAGTAGTGTTCCTAATCCCCGTAGTAGTGTTCCTAATCCCCGTAGTAGTGTTCCTAATCCCTGCAGTAGTGTTCCTAATCCCCGTAGTAGTGTTCCTAATCCCCATATGTGTTCCTAATCCCTGCAGTAGTGTTCCTAATCGATGACGTCACTGTGTTGTTTTCTCCAATCACTTGTATTAACACAAAGAAGGCGAGCATTTGTCAACAGGATCCTTTAGGTTGAAGACCTTTAAGACTGCCTTGGCATTCAGTCTTTATGGCCGCCCAGTGACAAAGACAGCGCTCTGGTGGTGTGGGCCCCTTTCTGGTGGTAGTAGAGGTGGTGGTGGTGGTAGTGGTGGTAGAGGTGGTGGTGGTAGTGGTAGAGGTGGTGGTGGTAGTAGTGGTGGTAGAGGTTGTGGTGATTTTGGAGGTGGTGGTAAAGGTGATGGTAGTGGTTGTGCTGGATGGGCGTGGTATTGGTGGTAGAGGTAATGGTAAAGGTGGTGGCTTTAGTGGTGGTGATAAAAGGTGATGGCAGAGGAGGTGATGGTAGAGGTTGTGATGATAAGAGGTGATGGTGGTGGTGGTAGTAGTGGTGGTGGTTGTAGAAGTGGTTGTAGTTGTGGTGGTTGTAGTAGTGGTTGTAGTAGTGGTAGTGGTTGTAGTAGTGGTTGTAGTAGTGGTGATGGTGGTGGAAGTAGTGGTGGTGGTGGTAGTAGAGGTGGTGGTTGTATTAGTAGTGGTAGAGTTGTAGTAGTGGTGGTTGTGAGTGGTGGTTGTAGTGGTGGTGGTTGTGGTAGTGGTGGTTGTAGTAGTAGTGGTGGTTGTAGTAGTGGTGGTTGTAGTATTTGGTGGTTGTAGTAATTAATTGGTTGTAGTAGTAGTGGTTGTAGTAGTGGTGGTTGTAGTAGTAGTGGTTGTAGTAGTGGTGGTTGTAGTGGTAGTGGTTGTAGTAGTGGTGGTTGTAGTGGTTTTGGTGGTCTTCCTGGCGTATATATAAGGCCCTGACATGTTTACGTGGTGTGTTTGTTTCGTGGGTAATAAATGCCTCTCTTGGCTTGCTGCGGCGTGGCCAAAGGAGTTGCCTTGGTGAGAGCCATTACTCTCACCACCCCGCCGAGGGTCGATACTTTACGCGCACACCCACACACACACACACCCACCCACACACACCCCACACACCCACACACACACACACACACACACACCCCACACACACCCAGACCCACACACACCCACACACACACACCCCCCACACACACACACACCCCACACACCCCCACACACACACACACCCCACACACACACACACACCCAGGCCACACCCCCCACACCCCACACACACCCACACACACCCCCCCACACACACACACACCCCACACCCCACACCCCACACACACCCACACCCACACACACCCCCACACCCACACACTCTTACTTCTCTGGTCGTGTCTGCAGCTGCTCTTTTCCCGTCCACATGCAAACTTGTGTCACTCACAGCTATTCCCAGGGGCCCTTAGCTCCATTCCAGCCATTCCCAGTAACTTTCTACCATTTCCAGCCACTCTCTACCGTTCCCAGGCACTCTTAGATACACTCTAGCCACCCCACAGGCACTCTTACGCACTCTCAAGCCGTCCCTACAGCACCACACCCTCCCACAAGAACTCTTTGAATACATCTCGAGAATTTTCCTGTTTGTTGTTGTTGTTGTTGTTGTTGTTGTTGTTCACTCTTTCCTCACACCAAAACCCAACCACTTGTAGAACATTTGTCCCAGCCATCTATACCTCTCTCACTCCGGCCATCTATATCCTCTCTCCACCCGGCCATCTATACCTCTCACCCACATCTATACCTCTCTCACTCCACATCTATACCTCTCCACCCACATTTATACCTCTTACCCGGCCATCTATATAATTTTCACCCACATCTATACCTCTCTACCCAGCCATCTATAATTCTCTACCCGGCTATCTATACCCTCTCACCCGGCCATCTATACCTCTCACCACATCTATACCCTCACCCACATCTATACCTCTCACCCAGCCATCTATACCTCTCTACCCGGCCATCTATACCTTCACCCGCCATCATACCTCTCTACTCATTATCTATACCCTCTACCCACATCTATACCTCTCTACCGGCCATCTATACCCCCTCACCCGGCCATCTATACCCCCACCACCATCTATATTCTCTACCCGGCCATCTATACCCCCTCACCCGGCCATCTATACCCTCACCCCTGCCATCTATAATTTCACCGGCCACACCATACCTCTACCCCGGCCATCTATACCCCTCACCCGGCCATCTATACCTCTCTACCCGGCCACATATCTCCACCCGGCCATCTATACCTCTCTACCCGGCCATCTATATTCTCTCCACCCACATCAACACTCTCTCCACCCGGCCATCTATACCTCTCTACCCGGCCATCTATACCTCACCACATTTATACCTCTACCCGGCCATCTATGCCTCTCTCTCCACCCGGCCATCTATACCTCTCTACCCGGCCATCTATACCCTCCACCCGGCCATCTATACCCCCTCTACCCGGCCATCTATACCCCCCCACCGGCCATCTATACCTCTCACCCGGCCATCTATGCCTCTCCACCCGGCCATCTATACCCTCTCCACCCGGCCATCTATACCTCTCCACCCGGCCATCTATGCCTCTCCACCCGGCCATCTATACCTCCACCCGGCCATCTATACCTCTCACCCGGCCATCTATACCTCTCCACCCGGCCATCTATGTCTCTCCACCCGGCCATCTATATACCTTCTCCACCCGGCCATCTGTTCTCACCTGGCCATCTACAACACCACCAGACCTGCCTCCAGCACTCCCTCCCACACCACCATCTCCAAATCTCCCTCCAGCACCTCCCACACGACCATCTCCAACAAATAACAGCACTTGCGTTAACATCCCAGAAGACTTGAAGGAAAAAAAAAATACCCTCAAGGCTTCCTTTCGAGACTCTTTGGGGCATTTACTTGTGCCTTGTCCTTCAGCCAAGCAAAAGTCAGCCCCATTCACTCAGCTCCCTTCTAGCACCCCACCCCTCACTCTGTGCCCCCTTCTAGCACCCCACCCTCACTCAGCCCCTTCTAGCACCCCCCACCCCTCACTCAGCCCCTTTCTAGCACCCCACCACTCAGCCCCTTCTAGCACCCCACCCTCACTCAGCCCCCTTCTAGCACCCCACCCTCACCAGCCCCTTCTAGCACCACACCCCTCACTCAGCCCTTCTAGCACCCCACCCTCACTTAGCCCCCTTCTAGCACCCACCCTCACCAACCCTTCTAGCACCCCACCCTCACTCAGCCCCTCTTACACCCCACCCCCACTCAGCCCCTTCTAGCACCGCACCCTCACTCCAACCCCCTCTAGCACCACACCCTCACTCAGCCCTTCTAGCACCTCCACCCCACTCAGCCCCCTTCTAGCACCCCACCCTCACCCACCCCTAGCACCACACCCTCACTCAGCCCCCTTCTAGCACCCCACCCCTCACTCAGCCCCTTCTAGCACCGCACCCTCACTCAGCTCCCTTTCTAGCATTCGGCCACAATCACATTGTGCCCCTCTAGCACCGCACCCTCACCAGCCCCTTTCAGCACCCTCACCCTCACCAGCTCCCTAGCACCGCACCCTCACTCAGCCCCTTCTAGCACCGCAACCTCCGTCAGGCACAACACCAAGAAGAACGGAAAGAAAAACTCTCGACTCCCTGAAGACATCCGGACGGCGACGACGACGAAGGCCACACAATACCTCGTCAGATATCCTCCTCCTAACAACATGTGGGTGAAGAGGAAATTTTCACTTTGGCCTGAGGTTTGGTCAGCTGCTGTCACCTCTGTGTGTGTGTGTGTGTGTGTGTGTGTGTGTGTGTGTGTGTGTGTGTGTGTGTGTGTGTGTGTGTGTGTGTGTGTGTGTGTGTGTGTGTGTGTGTGTGTGTGTGTGTGTGTGTGTGTGTGTGTGTGTGTGTGTGTGTGTGTGTGTGTGTGTGTGTGTGTGTGTGTGTGTGTGTGTGTGTGTGTGTGTGTGTGTGTGTGTGTGTGTGTGTGTGTGTGTGTGTGTGTGTGTGTGTAACAGCCAAAAACTTTTACTTATAAATTTTACTGATACATATAAACCTCACTGATAACTATAAATACTTATGAACGTCAATCTATCGTGACAGCGACACAGAACATGAAATATTGGGTACTTATTCCCCTCGCTCCATTTTCCCTCCTTTCCCCTTCCTCTTTCCCTCCTTTCCCCTCATTTCCTCCTCTCCCCCATGTCCCTTCATCCTTTTTTTCTGCCCCACCCCTCCTACCCTCCTCCTGCCCCACCCACCTCTTTCTCCTCCCCTCCCTCACCATGGAGCCTTGAGATCTGGCTAGCCTCTTTGATTAAGGTATCGTCTTGTTGATAATATGATCAATATGTCTCCCCAGCCCACACCACCTGGCGCCAGCTGGACCCCTGCCCAACCCCCTCCCCAATGCAACTCCCAGCACGCCACCCACCCATCCTCTCTCTCTCTCTCTCTCTCTCTCTCTCTCTCTCTCTTTCTCATCACCAAGACATGAAACTTGGTGAACAGGGAGAAGTTTAGAAGCTGTTAAGATAAGAGGCTTAGGAGGAGAGTTAGAAACAGGACAACCAGCTAGGATATGTAGGGGCTGGGAACTAGGACAACCAGCTAGGATATGTGAGGGGCTGGGAACTAGGACAACCAGCTGGGATATGTGAGTTCTGGGAACTAGGACAACCAGCTAGGATATGTAAGGTGCTGGGAACTAGGACAACCAGCTAGGATATGTAGGTGTTGGGAACTAGGACAACCAGCTAGGATATGTGGGGCTGGGGAACTAGGACAACCAGCTAGGATATGTAAGGTGCTGGGAACTAGGACAACCAGCTGGGATATGTAAGGTGCTGGAACTGGACAACCAGCTAGGATATGTAAGGTGCTGGGAACTAGGACAACCAGCTAGGATATGTAAGGTGCTGGGAACTAGGACACAACCAGCTAGGATATGTAAGGTGCTGGGAACTAGGACAAGCAGCTAGGATATAGAGTTGCTGGAAACTAGGACAACCAGCTAGGATATGTAGGTGCTGGGAACTAGGACAAGCAGCTAGGATAGTAAGGGGTGTTGAACTAGGTCAACCAGCTAGGATATAAGGGGCTGGGAACTAGGACAACCAGCTAGGATATGTGGTGCTGGGACTGGGACAACCAGCTAGGATATGTAAGGTGCTGGGGAACTAGGACAACCAGCTAGGATATGTAAGGTGCTGGGAACTAGGACAAAGCTAGGATATGTAAGGGGTGTGAACTAGGACAACCAGCTAGGATATGGGGGCTGGGAACTAGGACAACCAGCTAGGATATGTAAGGTGCTGGGAACTAGGACAACCAGCTGGGATATGTAGGGTGCTGGGAACTAGGACAACCAGCTAGGATATGTAGGTGCTGGGAACTAGGACAACCAGCTAGGATATGTAAGGTGCTGGGAACTAGGACCAGCTAGGATATGTAAGGTGCTGGGAACTAGGACAACCAGCTAGGATATATGTAGGTGCTGGGAACTGGGACAAGCAGCTAGGATATGTGGGTACTGGGAACTAGGACAAGCAGCTAGGATATGTAAGGTGTTGGGAACTAGGACAACCAGCTAGGATATGTAGTGCTGGGAACTAGGACAACCAGCTAGGATATGTAGGTGCTGGGAACTAGGACAACCAGCTAGGATATGTGAGTGCTGGAACTAGGACAAGCAGCTAGGATATGTAGGTGCTGGGAACTGGGACAACCAGCTAGGAAATGTAAGTGCTGGGAACTGGGACAACCAGCTAGGATATGTAGGTGCTGGAAACTAGGACAACCAGCTAGGATATGTAGTGCTGGAACTAGGACAACCAGCTAGAAATGTAAGGTGCTGGGAACTAGGACAACCAGCTGGGATATGGTGCTGGGAACTAGGACAACCAGCTAGGATATGTAAGGTGCTGGGAACTAGGACAACAGCAGCTGGGATATTGTGGTGCTGGGAACTAGGACAAGCAGCTAGGATGTAAGGTGCTGGGACAGGACAAGCAGCTAGGATATGTAAGGTGTTGGAACTAGCAACCAGCTAGGATATGTGAGGTGCTGGGAACTAGGACAACCAGCTGGGATATGAGTGCTGGGCTGGGACAACCAGCTAGGATATGTAAGGGGCTGTGAGGTAGGACAACACGAACACCACCGACGAAGCGTACTGTTTGAGAAAAGAAAAAAGAAAGAAGAAAGAAAGAAAGAAAGAAAGAAAGAAGGGGTCACGTGGCCACCATAACCGTGACAGCAACACAATGTCTGGGGAAACGCGATCAATACACAGCTGACGGGACGTGGCTGACGGCAGACTGACACCTGACGCCATATATGACTGGGAACGTAAATGACAACGACGAACCTGACAGCTGACAGATCTGAGAACAACATATCCTAAATGACAACAACACGGCTGACAATTAAGGTTTGCCAGGCCGTAGAGACAAGTTCACTACTGACGCATCTCGATTTATGTAATAAAATATAGAGACCATAGTGTAAAAATAAAATGATGTGAGGCGATAATTACTCTCTTTATTTCATTATCTCTTATTATCTATTATTATCCACATCTCACCTTCCGTTAAACCTATACCACATAAATTAATGTGTTTTTTTTTTAATTTGAAACTGATTATTACCATCATTGGATCACCTGATTATTAGGCACCCGCCACCTGATGATCACACCTAAATATAACCTAATAAAATCCTCAG
This sequence comes from Homarus americanus, assembly GCF_018991925.1. Classification (NCBI taxonomy): domain Eukaryota; kingdom Metazoa; phylum Arthropoda; class Malacostraca; order Decapoda; family Nephropidae; genus Homarus; species Homarus americanus. The sequence goes on along the minus strand of NW_024718983.1, from coordinate 153,938 downwards.
GTAGCATTAGGGTGTTTGATAATCAGGTGAAATAAGCTGGGGTGTGTAATCTTCAGGTGTTCCTTATCACCATTGGCTATATACAGGCAGCGGTCATTAATACACTTACAGCAGTGTATCACATCATTCATCACCTATACACAGTAACAGGTGTGGTGGACAGGTAAGTCTCTACACGTGCCGGGCCTCTGGTGTAACCAGGTGTGTGGGACAACTCTCTCTCTCTCTCTCTCTCTCTCTCTCTCTCTCTCTCTCTCTCTCTCTCTCTCTCTCTTCTCTCTCTCTCTCTCTCTCTCTCTCTCTCAATGGCCAGACAGGAGCCGGGTGTTCACTATAAAAGAGCTTCCCACGGTATGATGACGACCACAACTACCCACACTACTGCAGGAGGCGGTGGAGGAGGGTGAAATCTACATGAAGGGTGATGGGGAGAAAAAAGGGAAGATACAGGGGAGGCAGAGTGGAGGAAGAGGTGGAGGGCAGGGGAGGAGAGAAGGAGAGTGCAGAGGAGAAGGGGCAGGGAGAACGAGGGAGGAGAGGAGGGAATGGGGAGAAGGGGAGCAGGGAGAGAGAGGAGATATACAGGGAGGGAAGAAATATACTGAGAGCAGAGAGGAGAAGAAAGACGAACAAATTGCAAGGAAGGAGGAGGAGGAGGAGGATGATAAATATGAAAGGAGAATGAGTAGAAATGGAGACAGGGCGAGGAAGTGGAGCAGAAATACTAAAAAGGAAGACCTTACCATCATATGATATTAAAAACCTCCATAACCACCATAAACCACCACAAACACACCCCAACCACCCATAAACCACCCACACAAACCAAACCACTCATAAACCTCTTAACCACACCTAACCACCCACAAACACACAACCCCAACCACATAAACCACCCATAAACCACCCACAAATACACCCCCAACCACCCATAAACCACCCACAAAACACACCCCAACCACCTAACCATAAACCACCCACAAAACACTCCCACACCCATGGCACACAAGACAAACCATCAACCATCATAAACTCTCAATACCCTGACCTACTACCCACAGAACGTCATTTCTTGCACTGACCATCAGGACCTCTCAACTACCCACAAATACATGACCACCCACAAACACATGAACCTACAAACACATCGTCAAACCACTTTGACCTAACACAAATACCTATACATGACCACACTAGACCATGATCATACAAACAACCACTAATACATGACCACACAAACCATAACCATACATACTTGACCACAATACATACCACACTGAACCATGACCATACAGACACACATCCAAACCTAATACATACCCAGACCACCTGATCAACCACACACATACCACCCAACCGATACTGACAACACACAACTACCCATAAACACACCAGACACCATCATACAAGACACTCAACCACACAAACCCTACAAGCCACCCATCCACACACAAACCACACCCAACCACCCAAAACCACACTCAACACACAACCACACTCAACCACACACAATCAACCACATAAACCACACCCAACCACCCACAAACCACACCCAACCACCCACAAACCACCCCAACCACCCACAAACCACACCCAACCACACATAAACCACACTCCAACCACACATAAACCACACTCAACCACATAAACCACACCCACCACAAACCACACCCAACCACCCACAAACCACACACCAAACCACACTCAACCACACATAAACCACACTCAACCACCCACAAACCACACTCAACCACCCACAAACCACACCCAACCACCCCTAAACCACACCCAACCACCCACAAACCACACCCAACCACCACAAACCACACCCAACCACACATAAACCACACCCAACCATCACAAACCACACCCAACCACATAAACCACACCCAACCACATAAACCACACCCAACCACCCACCAACCACACATAAACCACCCAACCACACATAAACCACACAACCACACATAAACCACACCCAACCACACATAAACCACACCCTACTACCACAGTCCTTCCGTGTCTCTCTCTCGTTTCAACACAACCAGCAGGTCTCGGGTCGTAATCCCTGCACCGAGACAAATGAGTTGTGGGTTGGTTGTGAAGGAGACGGGGAGAGCCGCAGTATCGAACCCGGGTGATGGAGGAGGAGGGGTGAGGAGAAGGAGGAGGAGATGGGGGAAAAGGGAGCGAGGAGATGGGGGAGGAGGAGAAGGGGGTTGGAGAAGGAGGAGAAGATGGGGGAAGAGGGAGCGAGGAGAAGGGGATAGGAGGGGGTAGGAGGAGGAGGAGTGGGTAGGAGAAGAAGAGGAAGAAGAAGAGCGGCAGTCCGATGGTTATCTGTTATATACTACTGTACTATATTTGCAGGATATAACGCCACGCACTCGTAAGACATCACACTAGACGCTGATAAGGTATTTACTTTGCGCCAGACGCTGAGAGAACGCCAGCATTACGCCAGACGCTGAGAGATTGCCAACACTACGCCAGATGCAAACAAAGCCTTATTAGAGTTGAGGCTCCCAATAGTGCTCGTATCTTTCACACCATCAAATATAACATGTCTTAAGGAGCCCCGTGGAGCCTTAGAGGAGGTGGTAGGAGAGGCTCTTAAAGCTTTCTTACCTGTCACATTATTTCAGAATATTACACCAAATACCCTGGATGATCCCCTCAAGATTAGACACCAACTTATTTCACCCGAAGAGTAACCTAACCTAACGCTAACCTAACCTAATCTTACGATAACCTAACCTTACGCTAACCTAACCTTACGCTAACCTAACCTAACCTTACGCTAACCTAACCTAACCTTACGCTAACCTAACCTAACCTAACGCTAACCTAACCTAACCTAACCTAACCTTACGCTAACCTAACCTAACCTTATGCTAACCTAACCTAACCTTACGGTAACCTAACCTAACCTTACGCTAACCAAACCTAAAACACAGAGGGTGAGGAAAGTGGATGTTGGTGGGGGAGATTGTGGAGTATATGGAAGATGGTGGAAAATGAAAAAGGATGATGGAGGATAGAAGGGGATGGTGGAGGATAGAATGGAATGGTGGAGGATAGAAAGGGGTGGTGGAGGATGATGGAGAGTGGTGCAGAAAAGTTGAGGGGTGGTGGAGAATAGTGGATTTACGAGGCGTTATTGCACCAGGTACTGATGCAGCCTGTGTGTAGGTGTGTGTGTGTGTGTGTAAGGAGGGGGTGGAAGGGGAGGGGGGTGAGGACCTCGAGCCACGGTATCAGTTACAACATCGTCCACAATACATCACGCGACCTCCTCCTGAAGCTTCATTAAGTGAGGTAGTGGTGAGAGTGCCCTCAGGTGTCCTTTTGCATTTCACTACACAACATCACGCAACGAGGGTGGAGGGGAGGCGTCCTTAGGTGCCCCCCACCAGGTGTCGTTATGTTTCTCACCGTCACGCGATGTCCAACAATAACTCCACCAGCACAGGACAAAGGGGGAGTCTAGGGACACCACGCCGTTATGTTTACATCAGATATATCACCTGAAGAGTAAGGTAAGGTAAGGTACGGCAAGGTAAGGTGAAGTTTGAGTGTTTAATCATCAGGTGAAATAATTTGGGGTACCTAATCTACAGGTGATCCAAACCTTCACCAAAACCTCGCAACAGACCCACTAAAGCCTTACACCGTGTTGGAATATTCCCCCTAAGACCATCTGACCACCATCATGTGAGAGGGTGGGGAAGGAAGACCAGGAGGGGGGCGGGGGGCAGGAAGAGGGAGGGGTGGTAGTCCAGGGGGCAAGGGGATAGTGCAGAAGGGTTGGTATATCTGCCACACTATTTACAAAACACCTCACGCAACGACCACCTAAAGCCTTATTAGTGAGGAGGGGGAGGAAGAGAAGCAGGAAGAAGAGGAGCGAAGTAATTTTGCTGATGACACTAAAATAAGACGTGTAATTAAATCTGACGAGGACTCCGCAAAACTACAGGAAGATCTAAACAAATTTTTCGAATGGTCTGAAAAATGGCAGATGAAGTTCAATGTGGACAAATGTAAAGTACTCAGTATAGGAGATGTAAACAGGGAAACCAGTTACCAGATGAACAATGATGCCATTATGAAGTCCGACTGCGAGAGAGATTTAGGAGTAATGATAAGTAGGAATCTTAAGCCAGGTAAACAATGTGTTTTTGCTCGTAATAAGGCTAATAAAGAACTTGGGTTCATACAAAGGAGTGTTAGCTACAAGACTAGCGAGGGCATCCTAAAACTGTATCTTGCTCTTGTGAGACCACACCTGGATTACGCAGTTCAGTTCTGGTCACCGTATTACAGAATGGATATAGAATCCTTGGAAAGAATTCAGAGGAGAATGACAAGGCTAATCCAGGGCATTTGGAAAAGAGACAGGTTAAAGCATCTTAATTTGCACTCCCTCGAGAGACATAGAGCGAGGGGCGACCTGATAGAGGTGTATAAATGGAAGTCAGGGCTAAGCAAAGGGGACATTACAAAGGTACTCAAATTATCCAACCAGGAGCGAACTCTTAACAATGGTTTTAAATTAGACAAATTTAGATTTGGGCGCGGAATAGGAAAACACTAGTTTGGAAATAGAGTAGTGGATGAATGGAACAAGTTACCAAATATCATCATGAACTCGAATACGCTGAATAGCTTCAAACATAGGTTGGATGATTATATGAGCAATAGGGGTTGGGTGTAAACGGGACTGCCCAGTATGGGCCAATAGGCCCGCTGCAGTTTCCTCCATTCTTATGTTCTTATCCTCAAACATCGAAAAGCTGCTCTGAAACTTGACGGCAGAAACACTAAACTGGGGATGAGACAACACACAGGAGACAGATGGTCAAAGACAAAGCCCTAGTTTCGTCAAAGGTGAGAGATACCCCTTCACCAGAACCAAAGCCGAGATACATAGAGACCTGAGAATAAAACCCATCAACCAGCAGCTGCACACCCTGGCCAGCGGAGTCTGGCAAAAAATACAATGATCAGAGCAAGAACTCCTTCAAAGACTCCCGCCAGACAACGCCAACAACCATAGATGGTTCCCAAAAAGGTACCAAATCTCAAAAGGTCCATTACCACCCCCGATCTATACGGCCAGGCAATAGACACCCTCCCAAGACCAGCATCCGCCAGTAGGGTCGGTGGAATATGAAATATGACTCTTAAAACACCCATAAATGGGATAGGGTAGGATTTTTTTTTTTTTTTTATTGGGCACCCCCCTACATCCTTGTGTAAGGTGAAGCGCAGAAGCGTTTACAGCGCCCAACAGGGAAGCATGCTAAGTTCATGCTTGCCTTTGTGTCTCATGAGTTAAGGGCATAGAAGCCTGAAGAGTCAGTGGTTTATGTCATCAAGTTATTGAAAGCTCCAACAACTCCCTGAATACGAATTCGCAACTTTCGACTTACACCGGGTACCTACTTTACTGCTAGGTGAACAGGGACTAATGGGGGCTAGGAAGTAAGTCCAAACAACTTCCACCAGCCCGGGAATCGAACCCGTGACATCTCGCTTGCGAGGCAAGAACGGTACCGCTTCTACCACCGGTCCCCCCATAGGGTAGGATGTCTAGTGCCAGAGCCGCCAAAAATTTACGGTCAACCAGTACAACAGCTCCAAGAAAATCAACCACAATAACTAGCCTAAGACACAACCCTAACACACTATTAGCTTAGCTAGCCTGCAGGAACGCAGTCAGCCTGCCTCCTCCTACCCTCTAAATTTCTTCAATGGTACTGGCAGTCATGAGGTACTGGGTATCCATCCGCTCCACACCAGCGAATCATAATCATCGTCATCAGTAGCCGCAGCTGTAGAGGATGGGATCACAAATGGAATAATATAAAATATTGAGTGATAGATGAATCAGCGATATTTGTATTTTGATAACTATATTAACCTCTTTCCCCTCCCACACCTCTTCCTACCTCTCTCCCCTTCCCTTTCCCATCCATACTTCCTTCCCCCCCACACCAAAGCCATCTCTTCCCCCTCCTCCCTCTTCCTCCTCCCTACCCCCACCTCATTAGACAAAAACTTCACCATTAACAACATTTCTTTCCCACCGATATTCCTCCAACTCATTATAAGAGTATTTCTCCTCATTAGCTTCCTCCCGCCTCACAAAACTTACTCAGAGAAGCTTCCTCCAAGACTCCAATTCTTGCTCGTAAAATGATTTCTATTCCAGAGAGGCTTTCCGCCGCCTAACTCGAGTGCCTTGTAATAATGTTTCAGTTCCGAGACCTTCCTCCTACGCACGTGTAATGCGAGGAAGACTTGGTCAGAAAGATGTTTTAGTGCGAGCTGGGTAAAATGGGTGGGCGGTAAGTGGGCGGCGAATGAGTGAGTGAGTGGGCGGCGAATGAGTGAGTGAGTGGGCGGCGAATGAGTGAGTGAGTGGGCGGCGAATGAGTGAGTGATCCACCCAAAATAAACCCACAATCACTCTAACAATATGTCATACTTAAATTACCTCATTGTGACATTATATCGTCCCCACCACTAATGACCTTATGACACCTTAACTACCTAACCATACCTAGGGTGATCGATGCCACATACACACAACCTCGCCGGCAGGAGTGATCAACTGGGTGTCAGGTCGTGGAGGGTGTATTAAGGTGGTGGTGTCTGGGTAGTTATTGGTATTCTATCTAATTCAATGTTTCTAAATTCAGATTCAAAATTATGTCGTCTATAATTATATTCATTTCTTTTCTACTAAGAATTATATATAAATGGTTGTTGTTTTGGTTGTAATTGTTATTGGTGGGAGTTGTTGTTGTTGTTATATTTTCATTATTAGTATCATCATTATTATTATTTAGTCAGAATCTCTCTCTCTCTCTCTCTCTCTCTCTCTCTCTCTCTCTCTCTCTCTCTCAGATAAACCAGAGCAGGTCAACTCTACCTACGTGATCTAACTAGTTGTGTTGTGGGAAGTTAGAAAGTGTTAGTGCAGGTTCCTCTACACGCGTGGGCAAGGGCGTGTAGTGCCAGAGGTGTGAACACAGGTGAGGGCGTGGGAGGGGTGGGGGAAGGGGAGTATAGGCGTGTAGTGGAAAAGACGTGGGCACAGGTGAGAATGGGCAGGTATACTATATGTAAATTATCACCCCCCCCATCCAATAAGCCACAAATCTTCAATAAACACTTAAGAGGAAAAAAATTCCCTCCAACCCTATACACATCCATCAGTCAGTCAGTCAGTTAAAACAGGAAATTATACTCATAAAACCACCCACACAACCCCCCCCCCTAAAAAGAAATAATAATAATAATAATAATAATAATAATAATAATAATAATAATAATAATAATAATAATAATAAAATCAACAAATATTAACAGCAAAAATAATAATTCACATCACATTTCCGAATCTGAAAAAAAAAATCGAAAAATCTTTCAAAATTGACTAAATCACCTCAATAAATCTTTTCTGTAAGAGACGAAAGAAAAAATAGTATACTTTTTTCTTTTTTGGGGGGGGGGGATATCCGGGTCAAAGTTCTGTCTTTTTTTTCCGGGTGTCTTGGAACGAGGAAGTGGCTTATCATCATGGCTTCCGGGTTCACCAAGGTTCGTAAGGTGATTCATACTCGTAAGTGAGAATGACAGATAAAGACAGTACTTAAGATAAAACAATGACAAAAAAATTAAAATGGCGTCAAATTTATCCCCTCTCTCTCTCTCTCTCTCTCTCTCTCTCTCTCTCGTTTCCTTTCCCTCCTTCGCGTACCTTTGCCCATTCCTTCTTCTCTCACTGACCACTTCCTTACTCACTTCCCCTCTCTCCCGCTCCCCTGACCCTTCCTTGTGCTATCATTGACTACTCCCCTACCCACTTACTTCCTTCCTTGCCCCCTTCTCCCTTGCCCACCTTCTAACCCACCCTTGCCCTTATCCCTCTTCCTTGCCCTTCCTCGCTGTGCTACTCGACCTCCTCGCCAACAGCTCCATTACGACCCGTCCCTCCATCACTTAGCGCTAACACTTGAAGGTTAACGTGAGACCTGCCTCTGCCTCTGCCTCCCCTCCCGCGTCAAGAAAGAAGACCTGCCTCCCCTCCCCCGTCAAAAGTGAAGAGACCTGCCTTCCCTCCCCCAAAAGTGAAGAGACCTGCCTTCCCTCCCCGTCAAAAAGTGAAGACCTGCCTTCCCTCCCGTCAAGAGTGAACCTGCCTCCCCTCCCCGTCAAAAGTGAAAGAAACCTGCCTTACCTCCCCGTCAGAGTGAAGACCTGCCTCCCCCGTCAGAGTGAAGACCTGCACCTCCCCTTCCACATCAAAAGTGAAGGAACCTGCCTTCCCTCCCCAATCAAGACTAAAACCTCCCCTCCCCGTCAAGAGTGAAGACCTGCCTCCCTCCCCGTCAAGAGTGAAGGCCTGTCTCTCCCCCTCCCCCATCAAAAGTGAAGAGACCTGCCTTCCTCCCCCCGTCAAGACTAGATCTGCCCCCTCCCCGTCAAGACTAAAGACCTGACTCCCCCGTCAATACTAAAGACCTGCCCCCTCCCCCTCTAAGAATGAAAGACCTGCTTTTCCCCCATCAAGAGTGAAGAAACCTGCCTCTCCTCCAGTCCAAGAGTTAAGACCTGCCCCCGTCAAGTAGACCTGAGAGGCTTTAAGTGATGTTTTAACCTGGTCCTTACAGTGATGCAGTTCTCAGAGGAGGAGGGGGAGTGTGTGTGTGTGAGCCAGCAGGTGTCAGGGGAGGTGCAGAATGTGCCTCTCAACAGGTATTTTTAAGCAGGTGTTTAAAAGGTGGAAGGTGGGGGCAACTAGAGCTCCTTCATAAAGGTGTCTGGGGGTAGAGGCACAATGATTATCTGGAGAGCAGAGGTACAGGTATCTGGAGGCACAGAGTGTCTGGAGGTACAGGTGTCTGGTGGTACAGGTGTCTGGAGGTACATCAATTTACCTCAATATGCAAAAGAACAAACCAGTAATCATTAACTCATTATGCTCTTGTGTGACGTGAGAAAGGGGGGTAGGGGAGAGTAATGAGAGAGAGAGAGAGAGAGAGAGAGAGAGAGGGAGTAAGGAGAAAGGAGAGGAGAAAGGAGAAGGGAGAAAGGAGAGGAGAAAGGAGTAAGGGAGGGAGGGAGGAAGGAGGGGATGGTAATGGGACAAGGCGACGTCAAAGTTATGGGTAAGGGAGGAAGATTCAATTACAGGTGATGGAAACAGGTGAGACGGCCCCATCCTTTAATTACAGGTGAGGGGTACAGGTGAGAGACGGCCCCATCTAATAATTACCAGCATCAAAGTAAAGAGTAATAAAGGCGGGGGAGAGAGAGAGAGAGAAGATATGAGAGATGATTAGAGGAAGGTGATGATAGAGAATAACTAAGGGAAGATGGATAAAGGAGAATGATAAACGAGAGAGAGAGAGATAACTACACGTACACAACTGATGTCAAGGAAAAAGAGAATAAAAACAATAAAGATAATAAAAGACAAGACTCAAGAGAAACGAACAATAACAAACCATCAAGAAGAAAAAGAAATTGATGATGGTAAAAAAAAAAATTGAGGAGAAAGTGACAGCCTCGTCCCGACAATGAGATGCAAGAACAGCCTCCTCCTCCTCCTACTACTTCTCCTGCTACTCTTCTTCCTCCCTCCTACTTCTTCTGCTACTCCCCCTCCTACTTTTTCTGCTACTTCTCCTGTTATTCTTCTTCCTCCTCCTCCTACTTCTCCTGCGACTCTCCTTCCTCCTCCTCCTCCTACTTCTTCTGCTACTCCTCCTGCTACTTCTCCTGCTACTTTTCTTCCTCCTCCTGCTACTACTCTTCCTCCTCCTCCTCCTCCTCCTCCTCCTCCTCCTCCTACTTCTTCCTCCTCCTCCTCCTCCTCCTCCTACTTCTTCTGCTACCCTCCTGCTACTTCTCGTTACTTTTCTTCCTCCTCCTGCTACTACTCTTCCCCTCCTCCTCCTCCTCCTCCTCCTCCTACCCTTCTTCTTCCTCCTCCTCCTCCTATCAGTTCCATTGCAGACGGCAGCGCAGAGTATTAAAAAAAACTCTGAAATGGATAAGAAGCCCTGAAGATGAAACCCTGGAAAGAAGAGGAAACCCTGAGCGAGGAGGAAACCCTGAAAGAAGAGAACCCCGGAAAGAGGAAACCCTGGAAAGAAGAGGAAACCCCTGGAAAAGAGGAAACCTGGAAAGAGGAAACCCTGGAAAGAAGAGGAAACGGAAAGAGGAAACCCTGGAAGAAGAGGAAACCCTGGAAAGAAGAGGAAACCCCGGAAAGAGGAAACCCTGAAAGAGGAAACCCTGGAAAGAAGAGGAAACCCCGGAAAAGAGGAAACCCTGGAAAGAAGAGGGAAACCCTGGAAAGAAGAGGAACCTGGGAAGAGGAAACCCTGGAAAGAGGAACCCTGGAAAGAAGAGAAACCCGAAGGAAACCCTGGAAGAAGAGGCCCTGAAGAAGAGGAACCCGAAAGAGGAACCCGGAAAGAGGAAGCCTGGAAGAAGAGAGGAAACCTGGAAAAAGAGAAGCCGGAAAGAGAAGCCTGGAAAAGAAGAGGAAACCCTGGAAGAAGAGAAGCCCTGGAAAGAAGCCGGAAAGAGGAAGCCTGGAAAGAAGAGAGAAGCCTGGAAAGAAGAGAAGCCTGGAAGAAGAGAAGCCTGGAAAGAAGAGAAACCTGGAAGAAAGAAACCCTGGAAGAAGAGAAACCCTGGAAAGAAGAAGCCCTGGAAGAAGAAACCCTGGAAAGAAGAGGAAACCCTGGAAAGAAGAGAAAACCCTGGAGCGAAGAGGAAACCTGGAGAGAAGAGGAAACCCTGGAAAGAAGAGGAAACCCTGGAAAGAAGAGGAAACCCTGGAGCGAAGAGGAACCCTGGAAAGAAGAGGAAACCCTGGAAAGAAGAGGAAACCCTGGAAAGAAGAGGAAACCCTGGAGCGAAGAGGAAACCCTGGAAAGAAGAGGAAACCCTGGAAAGAAGAGGAAACCCTGGAAAGAAGAGGAAACCCTGGAACGAAAAATAAAGGTCCCATAGTCTAGGATATAAGAAACTTCTGGTCCGGAAAAGGGGTGAACAGACAGACACAGACAGACAGACAGACAGACAGAGAGACAGACAGACACACGGTAGAACATCAAGAGTATCAGTATTATCTACCCTAAACAGGTTCCTCTCTGTCTATACCTCCACCCTACTATCATCTTACCCCTCCCTCTTTTAACCCTTCGTTCTCTCTCATTCTCCTTCTAACATTTCTCCCTCCCTTTTGTCCTCTCCCTTCCTTCCTCACCCATCTCCCTCTATCCCAGCCCGTCAACTCGTCCCTACCCCCTTCCCAATTACCTCATCCTCACACCCTATCCCTCTTCTAACCTTCCCTTTCCCATCATTCCACGTGTCCCTCCCTCTCGTCCGCCTTTCCCTTCCCTCTCAACCTCTTCTTACTCTCCCTCGTTCTCCACCCCTCCCGCCTTCCCTTAATTCTGTTCCCCCTCGTTCGCCTCCCCTCTTCCCCCTATCCCTGTCCCCTCAGTCACTCTCCTCCAGCGTGGCGACGAGGGGACGAGTATAGTGTTGATGGTGTAGGGAGGGTGAAGGATTTATGGAGCCAGGCAAGGGGAGGTGAGGGGAGGTAGGAGATGAGTCAGGTGTAGTAAAGGGGACAATGCCATGCAAGTTACCTGGGTGATGAGGGTAAGGGGGAGGGGTGGGTAAGGGGGAGGGGTGGGTAAGGGGTAGGGAGGAGAGGACGGGAAGAGGGGAGATCAAGTGAGGAGACAGGACAAGGATAAGGTTGAGTTACCAGTACCATTTATCAGGACAAGAACCACTAAGACCAGGAGCCAGAACCAGGAAGTAAACAAAACACACACACACACACACACACACACACACACACACACACACACACACACATACACACACACACACATACACACACACACACACACACACTAAACCCAGGTTGTGGCGTCCCCAGGCATAACTGGTTTTATACGTTCGGGGTCATACCGATGGTAATGTTTTTTGTGCTGCTCGTATAAAAGGTATTTTCTGTTTCTGCTTTACGCTGGCACTCTCAAACCTCTGGGTCCCGTTATGGAGGGTTATTGGGGTGTGTGTGTGTGAGAGAGTGAGAAAGAGTTGGGGTATGTATGTATGTATGTATGTATGTATGTATGTATGTATGTATGTATGTATGTATGTACAGTATGTATGTATGTATGTATGTATGTATGTATGTATGTATGTATGTATGTATGTATGTATGTATGTATGTATGTATGTATGTATGTATGTATGTACAGTATGTATGTATGTATGTATGTATGTATGTATGTATGTACAGGGTATCGCTGCGTATATCTTCACATCCACCCATTCCGTCCCTCTCACCACCCTCCCCTAGCTCTCCACCCACTCAACACCTTGCACCACTAACACCTTAACATACAGGCGCCATCATCCCTTCATAACACCACTTTCATACCACCTGGTGACCTGGTATCTCCATCTGTGTTAACTGAGCCCAAAAAAATTCCACGTGTTGGAGCCAAAAAAATTTCCACGTGTCCTAGCCAAACCGGGAACGATCCATCTGGTCTAGCCAAGAAAGGAACTGTCCATTTGTCCTAACCAACTTCATAAACTACTATACTTCCTAACCAAGACTAGAACCGCACACACACACTAGTCCTAGCCAGCGCCACAGATACCACAACTACTTCTACTAGCCAAACCAAGACCTCCCCAGTGCTAACCAACACCACCTACCAGAACCTTTACTCCTAACCAAACCAAGACCTTCCCCAGTGCTAACCAACACCACGTAATAGAATTCACCCCGCGACTCCACCTGGGTGTGTGAGGAGGTTTCCCAACAGGTGAGGGAGAGAGTCAACACAAAAGGTCATAATAATTAATTAAACACCTGGTGGTCAAACACACACACACACACACCTGATGACTCAACCCCACCTGGTAGTCACCAACTTACCTGATGAGTCAACCACACCTGGACCATACAATCACCTAAGAACCATACATCACTAGACAATCATACAATCACCTAACAGCCATACAATCCGCTGACAGCCATACAATGTCCTGGCGACCAAACAATCACCTGACAACCATACATTCACCTGGACCATACATTCACCTGACAACCACACATTAACCTTAATGAGTCAATTACCACTACACCTGAGAGAGGAGGATGGTGTTACAGGTGAGTATGAGGGGTGGGGGGGGGCATCAATCCACTAATGACCTGGGTGTTCCCGTGACTAACAGCCCTAATACAGGTAAGTGGGTGAGACGGTGTGGGAGAAGGGGAAGGTCGCTGGAGACAGACAGACAGACAGTCAGACAGACAGACAGACAGACAGACAGACAGATGGCTGGATAAACGAATAGATAGATAGACAGATAGATAGATTTGGATGAAAAGGTGGATGAACAAAATTGATAAATAAATAAATGGATGGATGGATGACAGTAGGTGTTCCACTGAATGGATGAATGATGTGAGTAACCACTGGATGACACGGTAGCTGGTAACTCCACTGACTGACTGACTCACTGGAAGCATGAATGAGTAGGTGAGTGACGAGGAACACGATGGCTGAGTAACAAGAACGTGAGTGGCAGCTGAGTGTGACGGGAAAGGTGAGTGACGGAGCAGGTGATAGGATAGAGAGAATGAGTCACCAGTTGATACTGCCCTGGTCACTGCCCCAGCTACTGTCCCGGTTACTGTCCTGGTCACTGTCCCAGGTGGTGACGCTGTATGGTAACTCAAGACGTGACTGACGGCTGACGGCTGTTGTCCTGGTAACATAATAGTTGAGAAACGTACCTCTTCCCTCCCCCTCACCTCCCTCTTCCTTCACTCTTTCTCTCTCCTCCTCACGTCCACCCTCCCTTCCCTCATCCCCACTACACTTTCACCTTCCCATGACACACCCTCACCCCCACCACACACCCCTCACCCCCACCACACACACCCTCACCCCCACCACACACCCCTCACCCCCACACACCCCTCACCACCACCACACCCCTCACCCCACCACACACCCCTCACCCCCACCACACACCCCTCACCCCCACCACACACCCTCACCCCCACCACACACACCCTCACCCCCACCACACCCCTCACCCCCACCACACACCCTCACCCCCACACACCCTCACCCCCACCACACACCCCACCCCCACCACACCCTCACCCCCACACACCACACCCTCACCCCACCACACACCCTCACCCCCCCACACACCCTCACCCCCACCACACACCCACCACACACCCCTCACCCCCCACCACACACCCTCACCCCACCACACACCCTCACCCCACCACACACACCCCTCACCCCACTACACACCCCCCACCACACACCCTCACCCCCACCACACACCCCCACCACACACCCTCACCACACACCCCCACCCCCACACATAAGATCAATAATATTCAAGTAAATTTATTGTTGATACCTCCTCTACCGCCTCCTCCTCCTCTTCCTGTTTATCTTCCTCCTCCTCCTCCTCTTCCTGTTTATCTTCCTCCTCCTCTTCCTCTGAATCATCACCACCGTCCTCCTCTCCCTTCTCCCATCCTTCTTCTGGTCCTCTTTCTCTACATTATATTCTTTTTCTTCCTCCTCCTCCCTCCTGTTTCTCCTCCCCCTCCTGACACCAATCTTCCAGAGACCTCGCCCCTCCACTCCACACCCTCCACCCTATCCACTCCACACCCTCCACCCTATTCACTCCACTCCCCCCACACTCATCTTCCACTCAATTCCATACATACCACTACACGCATCCACTCTCTAATCCACCTTTGTGTCATCCCCCACCGTCACAAACACATCCAATCCTCATCCACACTATCCTTATCAGACATCCACCACATCCAGTTCCTCCCTATTTTTCCCTTCACCATTTCCAAAGCCATATAACCCCTATCACCATCCTATTCCCCTTTCACTATCACCATCACCACCCTATCAGATTGACCCCTTTATTCCCATCACCATCCGTATCACGCTCATCCAACCACTCCCACCAACACCCTCATCCAACCACTCCCACCAACACCCTCATCAACTTCATCCAACCATCACCACCCTCATCTAACCACCACCTTCATCGCCTACATCCAACCAACAACTTCATCCAACCATTACCCGTACCACCCTAATCACCTTCATCCAACTACCACCCTCATCCAACCACCAGACACCCACCACCACCACCATCCCTGGGTAGTAAATATTACAGGAGGCGACCCACAGGCTTCCTCACACTACCCGGGAAACACCCTGACTCACACACACACACACACACACACACACACACACACACACACTTAAATACGCATATACCTACACACGCACATAAACTACGACAACTACTACAATTACATGTGAGTGAGTGAGTGAGGCGAAGTATATTTCTGGGTATAAATTATGAGGTTTGTAGATTATTAGATACACATTCATTATAGAATAGTGACGGTCGTGTCTAGGTTATGGGCAGCACGAGTAATCAGCCAATCACGGGTCAAGGTACAAAAACGTCACGAATACTCAGCCAATCACATTTCAAGGTGCAAATACATCACGAATACTCAGCCAATCACGAGTCAATGCTGCTGTACTGCAGAGACGGCAAAACTTCCTGTACCTGCACGATAGTTAGGTTAGGTTAGGTTAGGTTAGGTTAGGTTAGGTTAGGTTAGGTTAGGTTAGGTGTACCTGTACTATATATCCACTTGTGTTCCTGAGTGCATGTTTGAGTGGGGGTGTAGGCTGTAGTGTAGGGTGTAGGCTGTAGTGCAGGGTGTAGGCTGTAGTGTAGGGTCGTAGGCTGTAGGCTATAGTGTAGGCAGCAGGCTATAGTGTATGGTATATCCCGGAGCAACAGTGACACACGTGCTCTTGGTGGAGGTTCGAACAAGAGGGGTGTAAGTGAAGGTCAGGTGGATCAATAACACTAGATTCAACACACCCCAGCAGGCAGCCTACACTATGGCTACTGTACTATACACCCTCTCTGGCTACACTAATCCCCCACATCCGTATTTTTTGTCGTATTAGTGTCATAGGTTAGGTTAGGTTTGGTTAGGTTAGTGATAGGTTTGATTTGGTTATTAGTAGGTTTGGTTTGGTTAGAATAGGTAAAGTTAGTGGTTAGGTTAGGCTTGGTTAGGTTAGGTTATGGGTTCAGTTAAGGTTAGGTGATGAAGTGAAGTCAGGTTCGGTCCCGCGTCCCAGATGTGGTATTATTGATGGAAGAGGGAGGGAGGGAGGGTGGGAGTTGGGAAGGGTGGGAAAGAGAGGTCAGGAGGAAGAGTAAGGAGAGGAAATAGATCTATGATGGGAGAAGACAACAGATTAGAGGAGAAAAGAGAAGAGGACACTGGAAGAAGACATAAAACGATAGAAGAAAAGGAAGAAAGGAAGAGAAGAAGGAAGGAGAGAAGTAAGAAGGAAGAAGAGAAGGAAGGAGAGAAGAGAAGTAAGGAGAGAAGTAAGAAGGAAGAAGAGAAGGAAGGAAAAGGGGCAAAATAAGGAAGGAAAAAGAAGAAAAGAAAGGAAGAGAGAAGAGAAGCAAGTACCAGAAGAAGGTAGAGAGAAGAAACTGACAAGAATGCTCGTCAACAAGGGTACAGGTGACACGTCTGGCATACCGTCAACACCTTCCCACCTGTTCATCACTCACACACCTGTTGTGCTGAAGCTTAATCTTACACACACACAAACACACACCTGTTCCTGTGCAAATATAACCCCCCCGTAGACACACACACACACACACACACACACACACACACACACACACACACACACACACACACACCCCTCTCTCTCTCCTGACCATGAACGTATTTAACCTCTCAAACCCAGCTTACACCTGTTGTCGAACGAACCTGTACCAGTCACGGATCACTCCTCCCCACCACTCCTTCCTACCCTCTTCTTTCTCCTCACCTTCCCTACCCCCACTCCTCCCTACCCCTACCTCTCCCCCTCCTTCCTACCCCCTCTCCCTCCCACTCCTTCCCACCCAACCACACATCCCCCACCTTCCCACCCCCCACTCCTCCCCACTCCCCCCCCTCCCCACCCTTCCTACCCCACCTCCCCACTCCTTCCCACCCCCCCCACCTCCCCACCCTCCCCTCCCCCACTCCCCACCCTTCCCCTCCCCACTCCCTCCTACCACCTCTCCCCCCTCCTTCCCACCCCCCCTCCTCTCCCCCACCCTTCCTACCCCCTCTACCTCTCCCCACTCCTTCCCCTCACCCCCACCTCTCCCCACCCTTCCTACCCCCCCACCTCTCCCCACTCCTTCCTACCCCCCCTCTCCCTCCCACCCCCTCTCCTCTCTCCCCACCCCCTTCCCTACCCCCTCCCTTCCCCCACTCCTCCCTACCCCTCTCCCTCTCCCCACTCCTTCCCTACCCCCTCTCCCTCCTCCCCCACTCCCTCCCCTACCTCTCCCCCCTCCTCCACCTCCCCCACTCCTTCCTACTCCCCCTCTCCCTCTCCCCACTCCCTCCCTCCCCTACGGTCATCAGGAGTCGGAAAGTGAAAGTGGAATGCACCAGTTGAGTCCCTCGTTCATGCATGGGTAGAGAGCCTCACTAACCTCTCCTCCCTTCACAACACACACACACGACTTCACAAACCCTTCCTCACCTCACAAACCTCCCATCCCCTCACAACATACACCCTCACTCACCTCTCCTTCCCTCACAACACACACACCCACGACCTCACTCACCTCTCCTCCCCTCACAACACACACGACCTCACTCCACCTTCCTCCCCTCACAACACACACACCCACGACCTTACTCCATCCCCCCTCCTCACAACACACCCACGACCTCCGTCACCCCTCCTCCCCACACACACACACCCACGACCCCACTCCACCTCCTCCTCACAACACACACGACCTCACCCACCCCTCACAACACACACCCACGACCTCCGTCACCTCCTCCCCTCACAACACACACACCCACGACCTCCGTCACCCCTCCTCCCCTCACAACACACACGTCCTCACACCTCACTGCCAACATTACATTACGAAAGACCACAATAACGTGGAAACTCTACCTGTTGTAATCCCGAAAATGATCCACGTTATAAAATAAATTTCTTCATAATAATGTACCGTATTTATCAGGTATATTTCACAAGCGGTCCGGGACTCGTATGACTAACCCATGTTGTCGTTATTGTGGATAAAGCTTATGTTTCGATTTTAATTCCCTATGTATTTTTAACTTAAACTCATAGTGATAAAATGCTGTAACTGTATTTGTAGGTCAACCAATTAAGAGGGTTCACTGTATCTGTACTGAATTGTCTTATGGGAGACCACAATATACCACACCAATACACCTGTACCTGTAACTGTAACCCAACATGACAGAAAACAAAACACACACACACACACACACACACACACACACACACACACACACACACACACACACACACACACACACAGAAGACTCATACGCCTCCAAAAGTACCAAAGTCCAGTGAGTTCTTTCAAGACTTTCCAAGACCTGTACAAAAAAAAGTCCACAAGAAATTTATGATCGTCTGGGTAAGGTAGGATGACAGCCAGGTGTGTGACGCTGTGCTCTCTCTCTCTCAAACTGGAATATGTTTCACGGAATTTTGTATCTCTCAGGCTAGTCGGTAATCCGCTTGGAGATTCCAGGAAAAATACCTTTG
Source organism: Homarus americanus (assembly GCF_018991925.1). Lineage (NCBI taxonomy): Eukaryota > Metazoa > Arthropoda > Malacostraca > Decapoda > Nephropidae > Homarus > Homarus americanus. The sequence continues at coordinate 135,153 of NW_024718983.1, read as the reverse complement.
TTATTAGGTTTTCTCACTATCCATATATATATATATATATATATATATATACATATATATATATATATATATATACCTCTATCCAACGTCACCACACACACACTGTACACATATATACACATATTCCTAGTGCTGAGGTCAGGAGTTTGAGCACAACAGGGTCTGGAGGCCTTGGTGGCACGCGTCAGGGCCCTCAAGTGGCCCTGAAGGAGGTAGTCTCCAGGCCCTTGACACCCTGACGCAGGTGGCACTATTGTTGTTCCCACTCGAGTGTTCTAACTCTAATTCCTCTCGACCTTAGACTTGAAGGTTCTAATCCAGCCGGTGTTCCTCTGTCTTATCTAACCCAACACTCCTTTCCACCTTCCATTTACCTATTTACTGGTCCTCCTCCAAGGTTGTACTCCAAATCACCTTCCCCTCCTCCTTACGTAATATCTGATCTTCCCCCCCTACTCCTGTACCTCCTCCTCCACCTTATCTTTGTTCCCCCTCGAAGATCGTCCTCCTAACCTCCTCTTCCTCCTACTCAGGTATATCACAGGACCAACAGGTAATAACAGACAGCAAAAGAAATACCAACAGACGCCACTAGACCAAAAGGTAACAGGGGTAATTAACACACCTGGCTTAATTAACAGATAACAGTTAAGGCCGAGATTAACATAAGCATGACGTTAACGAGGAAGCCTTACCCACCCAGGTAACAGTACAACAGGTAACGACCCACCATCCCGGCCAGACACTCTACCTGGGTACTAATGATACTGCCAGGTGTAATTAAATAGGTCTTGTTCACCTCACTTCAAGAAAATTAGAATTAATATTAGAGTAATTTTATGTAATAGGAGGATTAATTATTTGTGTATATAAATTAATTGGCACGTATACTTTTCTCAATTAGGAATTAATGAAATTTTATCTAATTGGAAGTTTAACTGTATTTCTCTTGTTAATAAATATTGTATTAATTTGAATATAATTGTTTTAAAGTAGGGAATATTTACGTAGATGTAAATGAAGTAGTGTCAGTGTTTAGTGTGGTGGTTAGTTGTTTGTGATGGTGCAGTTATAGTTATGTTTAATTTAAGGTAGAAATGAAAATATTATGCAGATAAAATAGGTTACGTTTAATTAATTAATTAATGTGTGTGTGTGTGTGTGTGTGTGTGTGTGTGTGTGTCTCAATGAGTAAGTGCGCACGCGAGGTCAGGTAAAGGATTGGAGTGAGTGAGTGAGTGAAATAAAATGCTTCGCCATTCTCACCCTTATTATGTAACTCACCATAACTATACCTGAGAAGAATGAGTCCAGGCGCCACTGTCTCTTTGTCCATTTCTGTAAACCTTAATCTTGTTAACACGACAACTCCTCGCCAATGGCACCTCGCTCGAGTGCAATCAACTTCCGTGTATTCTTGCTGGTATTAGTCACCGCACGTCAAGACACCCCAGAACTGCTGGGTGTGTCAGGCAGCAGTCCCACACACCTGCTGGCCCCGTACACACCTGTGCCACACACCTGTCCTACATACCTGTTGGCCTTGTATACAGCTGTCCCACACACCCTTATGCTGGCCTTCTCACTAGATTTCGCATTTACATACCAGCTGGATTTGGACACACACACACACACACACACACACACACACACACACACACACCTGCTGACCTTGTGCTATACATATCAACCTCTTCTCCCCTCGTTCCTCCTCCTCTACTCTTCCTCCCCCCCTTTCTCTTACCCCTTTCTTACCTCTCCATCCCATCACCCTGCTCACTATGCCTTTCTTCCCCTCCCCTTTTCCACCTAATCATCTTTCCTTCCTTCCCACTCTCATCTGTTTCTCTCGCCTTCCTCCTGTTTCTTCTTCCATATCCCACCTCCCCTTGTTATCTAACCTTTCCTCTCTCCTCATTTTTATCCACTCTTCCCATCCCTTCTTTTTCCCTCCTCATCCTCACCCATTCTTCCTTCTTGTCTCCTTCCCCTTCCTTCCTCATCCACTCTTCTTTCTTCCTTTTCCATTCCTTCCTTTTCCTTATCCACTCTTCCCACACCTTTACCCACCCTCCTTTCCCCTCCCACTCTTCCCACACCTTTACCCACCCTCCTTTCCCCTCCCACTCTTCCCACACCTTTACCCACCCTCCTTTCCCTCCCACTCTTCCCACACCACACTCTTCCACACCTTTACCCACTCTTCCCACCCACCTCTTCCCACACCTTTTCCTTTCCTCCCACTCTTCCCACCTACCCACCTCTTTCCCACACCTTTACCCACCCTCCTCCCCCATCCCACCTCCCCTCCTATGTCACCTGTCCCATTTTCCCTCCCAGCCCGCCACTTGACGCCTCTTGGGCCATAAAAACATCACTTTCCCACCACCTCACGATTAAATGAAATAGCTGACCCTTCATCACCCGGAGAGATGACGTAAACACCGCAGCCAAGAAGCTTTTATTTTTAAGCTTCCGAAGTTGATTTCTACCTGACTCACGTAAGCTACCACTCAAGCATGGAATCTGAGAAGTATTTAGGGTAATCTATCATTCTCCCTGGATGTGTAAGAATGTATCTACCTGGCTCACTTAACCTACCACAAAATAATACATTTACAAAAGGTTCGTAGGTTCATTTCTCGCCCTAGCGGACTCCCTCACGCTACTTTGGTGATAGACCCGAATTAATTTTCCGCCCTGGCTGTGGGGGAAGCTGGAACGCCACAAACCGACTCATTTTAGCGACGACACAGACATAGAATTCTGAATGATAATTACGTCAATTTTGTTTTACCCTAACTGGGGATATGAGAATACTTTAAATGATTCATTTAACTTAAACCTACACAAAAATAGATTCTCAAAGGCCCGTATGTCAATTTCGTTCCCAATAATTAGATACATATGTTTAATTTACGATAAAACTTAACTTACGAACGTTTGAAAATCCATGTTCGTGTGGCAGCTTAAGTCTTACTACAGTGAAGGATTATTTAATATAAGAACGTCCGAAAATATAGGTGAGGAACAGAAGATAATTACCCACCAGGGAAATAACCTCACACCTCCATTAACACACACACACACACACACACACACACACACACACACACACACACACGAACCTACTAGAGCTGGTGTTACATTACAGTATATTGGATGAAACGCCCTTAATGTACAGTGAGTGTCAGGAGTATATTATATGTATGATAATACTGTTCCTCCTGCCCCTCCTGCTCCTCCTTCTCCAGCTCCTCCTCCTCCTCCACCACCTCCCCCTGCTCCTCCTCCTCCTCCTCCACCACCTCCCCTTTTCCATCTGTGTCTCACCCCTGTTCTTATTGTTTTGGCTTCTATTATCATCTTAATTACCTATGATTGGTGTTATTACTTCAATTACTAAGTATACTGTATTTCTTATCAGTTATAATACTGTGATAATTGTTGTTACTAATTATCATTATTATTATTATCATTATTATTATTATTATTATTATTATTATTCGTTTCACTGTTATCACTGTTAACTTTAATATTACTATTATCATCACTATCAATATCACCAGTATCATTGTTATCGCAGTATTAAGAGAATTATCACCATCACCACCAATTCCCAATACAATCGGCCATTAAAGGTCACTAAAAGGCCACCGTTCAATGACCTCTCACCCCCCTCCTCCCTTCAGTCCCCAACACTGTGACCCCATCCCTCCTTAGCTCAACCACCGTGCCCCCCCCTCCTCCACCAAGTCCCCCTCCCCCCTTAGCCCCCTCCAACGTGTTATTAGTGCAGGTATAACACCACACACTCAAGTTGTTTACCCCTTCCCAAGCTGACCACTGTCTCCACCTTGATCTGCCGCTCATTAACATTACTCACGCAGGTAAAACACATCCATAAAATGTTAAATTATTCGGATCATCTTATTATTTCCCCCCCTTCAGCTTATTTCACCCGCAAAAAAAAAAAATACTCCAACGATAACTACAATAACAAAAATAACAACCATTACAATAACAAAAACAACGAAATATTAACCAGTAAAAACATCAACAACAAAAGCAACAACCACAAAATCAAAACACTATCCAACAACAACTACAATAAAAACAGCAACCTCTACAACAATCACAATAACAACCACTACAACATCGTTCCTACCCACAGTGACTCAATCCCAAGTTTCCACCATCACTAACCACTTCCCCAACTTATCAGACAACGAGCTGAATCATGAGAACAATCCAACCACACTCAGCCTAACCAATTAAAACTGATTTACTCCCAACATACATTTATTGCAACCAAAACAACCCAAAAATATCAACAGCTTTGCCAGGTAACTTTACAAACACGAGTTAATTCAGGAGAACAATCCAACCAAACTCAACCTAACCAAATAAAACTGATTTACTACCTACCAACCAACCAACCAACCCAGCCAGGAAATATCAACAATTTCGTCAGGTAAACACTGCAGTAATTGGCCAAACGGAGGATCAACACTTATAAAGAAAACGAGACACCAATACTGAACAAATTATACTACACAGAAAACGGGAAGAGTCTCCATCATAGAAAACGAGATTAAAGCATAAGAGAAAAAAGGAAAACTCTACTGAATTGAGAAAAAAATTGGGAAAATCACTGAATCGATGCATAATAGAAAATGAAAAATCCCCATAGAAAACGGGGTATGAGGCCGACTACCCACTGAGTCAATCAACATAGTCCATTTTATCCCAGCGGGGGGGGGGGGCATGGTCGTGTTTCCTGCGAGAGAATTACATTATAAATATAGTTTTAATGGATATTGTCCACGAGAGAGAGAGAGAGAGAGAGAGAGAGAGAGAGAGAGAGAATACACAATACACTATCCTTAATATAACCCTGATAGCTGAATCACAACACAACAAAACACATACCCACAACACAACATTTTTTTTACAACAAGAACTTCACCACAATGACTATGTTGTCGTAACTCCCTCTGTAACAACCCCACGCCCCCATTGGCTGTGATTTACAACTATCTCACAAGAGTCATTACGTGGTATGGTATTACATTCTTCACCTCTTACCGTCATCAACCTCAATAGTCCTATTATTAAGGGGCCAAAAAAATATCCTCTTTCTTTCCTTCTTTCCTACTTCCTTCCTTCCTTCGTTCTTTTCAACTTCATTCCTTCCTTACACACGTATACTCCAGCAGATATATTCAGGTATACAGCACACACACCTACCAGCTGTGGTGTACTAAACTCTTCAAACACACACACACACACACACACACACACACACACACACACACACACACACACACACACTTCCCAAGCATCTTCAGTAAAACACAAAATAAGTAAATATATTAATGAATAAATACATACATACATAAAGAATCAAACAAGAACATTAAAAAGAAGTTCTCAATAACACTGTCATCCCCAGGTTTTGCCCCCCAAAACATTAACCCGTACTATCAATTCCTTGTTCTCCTTCAACCCCAAAATGTTTCCCTCACATTCTTAACAAAACAAATGTATTTTTTCTAACAAATCACCCAAGTTGATGGGATTCAATTTTATTCTAGCGAGTTTTCATTTGAATTGAATGACACCAGTTTATTTTCACCTTCAATTTAAACATCATAACGCTAACCTAACCTAACAGATATCCAATCTTCAGGTGAAATAAGTCAGTGCTCCATCAGGTGAAATAAGCGTTATTCTTCAGGTGAAAGAAGGGTGTGGTTAATCTTCAGGTGAAATAAGATTCAGTAGAAGGGTGTCTATTTCAGGTGAAAATAAATTATTCGATTCTTCAGGTGAAATAGCTGTTGGGTGGTGTCTATTCTGTGAAAGAAGCTGGGGTGTCTATTCTTCAGGTGAAATAAGCTGGGTGTCTATCTTCAGGTGTGATCCAAGGGTGTTTCGTAAAGAAATAAAAATAGAGCCACAGAGCCCAATCTTTCAGGTGATAAAAAATAGAAGAGAGTAAAGAGAACAAGAGAGTTTTCTCTTGTAAATCTCTTTCTTTCTCCACACACCAGAGAACTGACTGGAGACAAAGAGAACTATCCGTGGGGAGGAAGAGGAGACAGCCTGTGGGAGGAGACAGCTGTGGGAGGAGACAGCTGGGAGGAGACAGCTGTGGGGAGGAGACAGCCGGCTGTGGACAGAGTGGGGAGGAGACAGCCCAGCCGGGAGGAGACAGCCGTGGGAGGAGACAGCTGAGGGGAGGAGGAAGGGGGAGGAGACAGCCGTGGGGAGGAGACAGCTGTGGGGAGGAGACAGCTGGGGAGGAGACAGAAACAGCCGTGGGAGGAGACAGCCCTGGGGAGATGGGGAGGAGACAGTCAAGAGAGCCATGGGAGACAGACAGAGGAGGAGCCAAGGGGGAGGAGGAGACAGCCAAGTGGGGAGGAGACAGCCCAAGTGGGGAGGAGACACAAGGAGGGAGGAGAGACAGCCATGGAGAAGCAATCATGGTAGGTAGACAGAACTGACAGGTAGTTAGAGTTGTCACCTCTCCCCCTGTCGCCTCTACCGTGGGGGGGTCACACCGGTGACCCCTAGCAGGACAGACAGGACGGAGGTGTTGGTCCAGGTGGCGGGTGAGGAGGAGGACACGATGGTGAGAGGAGAGGAGGAGGACAGTTGGTGGTGGCGACAGTGGTTGAGGAGGAGGACAGTTTGGTGGCGATGGGCCGCGAGTGGAGGAGGACAGTTTGGTGAGTGTGAAGGAGGAGGACAGTTGTGAAGTGGCGAGTGGTGAGGAGGAGGACAGAGGGGTGGGAGTGGTGGACTTGGTGGCGGGTGAGCAGTTTGGTGAGTGGTGAGGAGGACAGTTTGGTGAAGAGTTTGGTGTGGTGAGGAGGAGGGGAGGAGGAGGTTTGGTGGCGAGTGGTGAGGAGAAGGACAGTTTGGTGGCGAGGGTGAGGGAGAGAGGACAGTTTGGTGGCGAGGGTGAGGAGGAGTTTGGTAAGGGAGGGTGGAGAGGAGGCAGCTTGGTGGCGAGTGGTGAGGAGGAGGAAGACAGTTTGGTGGCAAGTGGTGAGGAGGAGGACAGTTTGGTGGCGAGTGGTGAGGAGGAGGAGGAGGACAGTTTGGTGGCGAGGAGGAGGACAATTTGGTGGCGAGTGGTGAGGACACCATTACACACCTAGTACTGTCCTCTTCACAGCACCTTGTCAACTCTTCTTACTTGTGTTCAACTCTCTCTCTCTCTCTCTCTCTCTCTCTCTCTCTCTCTCTCTCTCTCTCTCTCATACACTCAGTTGGGTTTACGTATTTCAGAGTCTATCCAAAGTGTCACTCTTAAAAGTCGCTCAATGGAGTCAATTCTTGGCGACTCTTTGGACTCCTCTGAACAACTCTTAGGACTCTTGGTGAAGTAGTCCTCTCTGTTTAGGTGTTTGTCTCTCTCTCTGTCTCCACATCTCTTACACATACCTCCACAACGAGACACTTTTAGTTACCAAGAGATCCTCCTCCTCACTCTCCTCCTGGAACATTCTTTTGCTCTTGGTCTGTCACCGTTGTCGTCACGAGTTGAGAACACACCGGCCCAATACACAATGGTCGTATTAAAGCTCTTTTTCGCCGCACAAATACAATAATATTAATACTCTTGTCGCCACCCGCACAAACTCTTAATGACTCTTGTATTCAAACTCTTTTTCTTCTTTGTACGGTTAAGAAGTGAAGTTGATGGAGGAAAATACAAGTCGTCTTTTGTAATCGTTTTTTCTCTTGTTGTCAACTTCTGTATCGGCACTTTTGTTTTTTCCTCTTATTCTAGTGAGTCTTTTGTTGGCTACTACGTTCCTCTTGGTCTTAGGCGCACTGTCTTTGTATGGTCTTGGACGCTATGGTCACGGCTGAAGACTCTCTCGTTCCACTTTGTGATTCAAATTGGTCATTTCTTCACTGGCTCTAATCCTCGCCCTCTACCACGCCCATCCCCGCCCACCCTCGCCCCCCAGGCCCGCCCTCACCTCCCCTTCCCCTTGTGTCAATTTTACCACTCACCCCGACTTCGTAGTGCCATGAAACACTAAATTGCAACAATGATCAATTTGCATATTCATATACGGCGTCATGCAAGCACCGGCATCACATTTGGGTATACACTTGAAAAAAAAAATTAAAATCCAAAAGCAATCTAATATATAAAAACTCAGTCGTATATATAAATAAAGTCGTCACTGGGTTTTTCACACACACTCACACGGTTCTGTATACATCAATTTGTTTCCATTGTTTCTTCAGAACCTCTTGGTACATATAAATCAATTTTTGTCATTGTTTCTGGTCATGCGCAGCCTACGGGCGGGTACACTTCATGACTCACACACAAGGTCATTGACTATTCCTCATCACCATCAATTTTACACACCGTTATACACCGGGTCACTAACAAAAACACACGTGGTCCCGCCCAGCTGTCAACACGAGGTAAACAAGATACTGACGGGTTAAAACATAAAAACGTTGAGGAGGGCTGGTGTGGGAGGCCCTTTACGGACTTGTTGCCTCCCTGTCTGTGGGCCACCAGCTGTAGGAATCTAGATCCTGCCTACCCCGGTGCTGGAGCTTCTGGCCCTGAGTAACCGACACCACCTTTCCCCGCTGGTGGTGCGAATGGTATGTGTGCGCCGCGCGGGAGAGCAACTCAGCCCGGGCAGTGCGGCGCCCTCCCATTATTACTACATGTCGCCAGCCAGCCAGCCAGCCACCCACTAACTCCACGACGTCAACACCATCATAAGGGTTACATTACTCCCTACTTAACATCCAATACTCACACTGTTTACATACAAGCCATAGTAACCAGGCATTACTCGGTATACTACATGACAAATTAACAGTGACGATCATAACAATATTATAACACGTTGACTGTAATATGTTGGTCACGACACACACGTGTAGCTCCAGGAAGAAAAATTGAGTGCAATATTCAGAGCAGAGTGTTATTGTGCATTCACGTCAGAGTTTTATGTTAAAGGGTCAGCTGGCACCAGGGGAGGTGTTGGCCTAGACCAGCTGGTGGACCTGGGGGGAAGGGAGGAGGAGAGACGAGTGAGAGGAGGGAAGGAAGCAAGTGGGGGAGGGGGAGGCAGGGGTAGTAAGGGTAAATCGATAGAAAGCAGCGACCGCCCCCCCCCCTCCCCCCACAGTTCAGCCAGCGACCGTCCGCCCCCACACATACAGCTGGTACAGCTGGGGGCGGTGGACGTCTGGTGCCCGTGAGCAGTGACAATCAGCAGTGATGGTGCAGGGGGAGAAGCAGACAGGAGGGTGGCGGGTCATCGGGGCAATGCAGGTGGAAGTGAGGGAGGGAGGGAGAGTAAGGTGGGGGGGGTTGCACAAGGTGGGTGGGTGGGGGAACACACAATGCAGGAAGGACTGCTTGCCAAACAACAGAGTCAGCAATCGATGCCACACCACATGGCCGTCCCCTCCCCTCCATCACCCTCCGATTATAGACATTTGTCACCGCTAGGATTCCATGTCCTCGAAATGGCGATGATTTGTCACTGTTCACACGGCATCTGTCACCTCAGAGTATATATAGACGGATCTGTCACCCCAGATGAACATAGACGGATCTGTCACCCCCAGATGAACATAGACGGATCTGTCACCCCCAGACGAACATAGACAGATGTCACCCCCAGATGAACATAGACGGTCTGTCACCCTCAGATGAACATAGACGGATCTGTCACCTCAGACTATATATAGCGGATCTGTCACCCCAGATGAACAAGACGGATCTGTCACCCCAGATGAACATAGACGGATCTGTCACCCCAGACGAACATAGACAGATGTCACTCCCCAGATGAACATAGACGGATCTGTCACCCTGAATGAACATAGACGGATCTGTCCCCTCAGACTATATATAGACGGATCTGTCACCCCCAGATGAACATAGACGGATCTGTCACCCCAGATGAACATAGACGGATCTCACCCCCAGACGAACATAGACAGATGTCACTCCCCAGATGAACATAGACGGATCTGTCACCCCCAGATGAACATAGACGGATCTGTCACCCCCAGACGAACATAGACGAATCTGTCACCCCCAGACGAACATAGACGGATCTGTCACCCCAGACGAACATAAACAAATCTGTCACCCCAGACGAACATAGTCAGATCTGTCACCCCCAGACGAACATAGACGGATCTGTCACCCCCAGACGAACATAAACGAATCTGTCACCCCCAGACATAGTCAGATCTGTCACCCCAGACGAACATAGACGAATCTGTCACCCCCAGACGAACATAGACGGATCTGTCACCCCCAGACGAACATAAACGAATCTGTCACCCCCAGACGAACATAGACGGATCTGTCACCCCAGACGAACATAGACGGATCTGTCACCCCCAGACGAACATAGTTAGATCTGTCACCCCAGACGAACATAGACGGATCTGTCACCCCCAGACGAACATAGACGGATCTGTCACCCCCAGACGAACATAGACGGATCTGTCACCCCCCAGACGAACATAACGGATCTGTCACCCCCAGACGAACATAGACGGATCTGTCACCCCAGACGAACATAGACGGATCTGTCACCCCAGACGAACATAGACGGATCTGTCACCCCCCAGACGAACATAGACGGATCTGTCACCCCCCAGACGAACATAGACGGATCTGTCACCCCTCACGACACAATCCCTGGCTCACAAGACACCATAACAACAGACGCGAGGATCAAGAATAAAGATCTGAGGCCAACTAAACAGCAGACGATCAGGCGAAAAATGGTCCCGAAGCCAACTTACGTCAACCACTTATAGGGCACACTGCCAGAGCTGGAGGACTAGAAGGTTCACTAGCAGGTTCCCTAGAAGGTTCACTAGCAGGCTCACTAGAAGGTTCACTAGCAGGCTCACTAGAAGGTTCACTAGCAGGCTCACTAGAAGGTTCACTAGCAGGTTCACTAGAAGGTTCACTAGCAGGTTCACTAGAAGGTTCACTAGCAGGTTCACTAGAAGGTTCACTAGCAGGTTCACTAGAAGGTTCACTAGCAGGTTCACTAGAAGGTTCACTAGCAGGCTCACTAGAAGGTTCACTAGCAGGCTCACGGGAAGCCTACTAGGCTGGGTTCACTATATTGTCTACCAGAAGGCCCAACAGATGGTTCCCTTTTAGAATAAGGTTCACTAGAAGGTTCACTAAAAGGTTCTCACTAAAAGCTTCACTAGAAAGTTCATTATAAAGTTCACTAAAATAAAAACAACTTGACGAACCTGTAACGAAAATTCAGACAACCAACTCCAAAAAGTTCCAACATTTAAGAGGAGTTTATTCCCCCCCACCAAACATGAATACAAACAGACGGAGTAATTTGCATACACAGACTGAATACTAAGACAGTAATGTATAGTTTACCTTTAATTAACGTGGCGACAATCTACACCTGTTATCTTTAAGTCGATAACATTCTAACTTAGATTACATAGAGAAAGTTATCTTACAGGTGCAACACAGATACAACTATATACCATTATTTACATAGTAATTTAATTGCTATATTGTAAAGGTGAAATAAAGGTGATAAACCAAGTATAGGTATGACAGTAAGACCCGGAATTATTGGTGATATAGACAGATTTAAAGACTCGAAATATATCATTAAAAAAGACTACTATATCTAGACTTGGACAACAGGACTCCCAAGCGATAGATTACAAGTGAAGGCGGTCCCGTTTACCCACCCACCTGCCCACCAACCCACCAGCCCCCGGTAGTGTCAGGTTACAGGAAACCCCCGTGTGCACCACAGGATCTCAGCGCAACATCAACACAGCCGGACCACAGACGCCAGCACGTGAGGCCACCACACACAGGTATCAAGTGTTACCTGTCAGCTTAACCTAACCCTCGCTGGAGAGTGTAGAGACTTATCTATTTACATTCTATCTGGGGTTGAGAGAGAGAGAAGTCTATTTAGTCTATCTGGGGTTGAGAGAGAGAAGTCTACTTAGTCTATCTGGGGTTGAGAGAGAGAAGTCTATTTAGTCTATCTGGGGTTGAGAGAGAGAAGTCTATTTAGTCTATCTGGGGTTGAGAGAGAAGTCTACTTAGTCTATCTGGGGTTGAGAGAGAGAAGTCTACTTAGTCTATCTGGGGTTGAGACACATCTACTTTCAATTAATAATCCTATTGTTAATAACTAAACCCAATTATAACCTCATCAACAGGTGGATTCCAAGCCGTCATTTGATCCCTTACAGGTGGTGAGGGAGGCTGAGGGTAGGCCTATTGCTACATACCCTTGGATCATGTGAAGATTAGGCACCCCAGGTTATTTCATCTTAATATTAATCACACTAACACTAACCTAACACTAAACTAATGTAATACTAACGATAACGCTAACCTTACTGAACCTAACCTAATGCTAACCTAACCTAACGCTAACCTAATGCTAAACTAACCAAATTTAACACAAACCTAACCTAATACTGACGATAACCTAGCTGCACCTAACACTAATCTAACACTAACCTAATCTAACACTAACAAAACACTAACCTAACTAACACTAACTAACCTAACACTAACCTAACCTAACACTAACCTAACCTGCACTAACCTAATCTAACACTAACAAAACACTAACCTAACCTAACACTAACTTCAACCAACACTAACCTAACCTAACACTAACCTAACCTAACACTAACCTAACTAACACTAACTAAAACTAACCAACTAAGGCAGATAGATAGTCCACTAAAGGAGAATATGGCTAAAGAACTGTTGGAGACTACAGGCAACAAACTCTGGCAGGAATTCACTTACCAAACCCTGTGAGATGTAAACCAACTGCGAAGGTTATAATGTGATACAGGAAACAGTGTGTGGGTGGTAAGAAGTTCTGGTATATACGAACTATTGACGTTATATGATATAGGAAACAGTGTGTGGGTGGTAGAAGTTCTGGTATATACGAACTATTGACGTTATATGATATGGGAAACAGTGTGGGGTGGTAAGAGTTCTGTATATACGACTATTGACGTTATATATGAAACAGTGGTGGTGGAAGTTCTATATACGAACTATTGACGTTATATGATATAGGAAACAGTGTGTGGGTGGTAGAGAGTTCTGGTATATAACGAACTATTGACGTTATATGATACGAAACAGTGTGTGGGTGGTAGAGAGTTCCTGGTATATGAACTATTGACGTTATGATATAGAAACAGTGTGTGGGTGGTAAGAGTTCTGGTATATACGAACTATTGACGTTATATGATATAGAAACAGTGTGTGGGTGGTAGAGAGTTCTGGTATATACGAACTATTGACGTTATATGATATAGAAACAGTGTGTGTGGGTAGAGAGTTCTGGTATATACGAACTATTGACGTTATATGATACAGAAACAGTGTGTGGGTGGTAGAGGTTTCGGTATATACGAACTATACTATATGATTATGGAAACAGTGTGTGGGTGGTAGAGTTCCTGGTATATACGAACTATTGACGTTATATGATATAGGAAACAGTGTGTGTGGGTGGTAGAGGTTCCTGGTATATACGAACTATTGACGTTATATGATTAGAAACAGTGTGTGGGTGGTAGAGTTCCTGGTATATACGAACTATTGACGTTATATGATACAGGAAACAGTGTGTGGGTGGTAGAGTTCCAGGTATATACGAACTATTGACGTTATATGATATAGGAAACAGTGTTGGGTGGTGAGAGTTCTGGTATATACGAACTATTGACGTTATATGATACAGGAAACAGTGTGGTGGGTGGTAGAGTTCAGGTATATACGAACTATTGACGTTATATGATATAGGAAACAGTGTGGGTGGTAGAACCTGGTATATACGAACTATTGACGTTATATGATACAGGAAACAGTGTGTGGGTGGTAGAGAGTTCTGGTATATACGGACTATAGACGTTATATGATACAGGAAACAGTGTGTGGGTGGTAGAGAGTTCCTGGTATATGAACTATTGACGTTATATGATACAGGAAACAGTGGGTGGTGGTGAGGTTCCGGTATATACGAACTATTGACGTTATATGATATAGGGAACAGTGTGTGGGTGTGAGTTCGGTATACGAACTATTGACGTTATATGATCAGAAACAGTGTGGGTGGTAGAGTTCTGGTATATACGAACTATTGACGTTATATGATACAGGAAACAGTGTGTGGGTGGTAGAGGTTCTGGTATATACGACTATTGACGTTATATGATATAGGAAACAGTGGTGGGTGGTAGAGAGTTCCTGGTATATACGAACTATTGACGTTATATGATATAGGGAAACAGTGTGTGGGTGGTGAGAGTTCTGGTATATACGAACTATTGACGTTATATGATATAGGAAACAGTGTGTGGTGGTGGTAGAGAGTTCTGGTATATACGAACTATTGACGTTATATGATATAGGAACAGTGTGTGGGTGGTAGAGAGTTCCTGTTATAGAACTATTGACGTTATATGATATAGGGAACAGTTGGTGGTAGAAGTTCTGGTATATACAACTATGACGTTATATGATATAGGAAACAGTGGGTGGTAGAGTTCCTGTATATACGAACTATTGACGTTATATGATATAGGGAAACTGTGGGTGGTAGAGAGTTCTGGTATATACGAACTATAGACGTTATATGATATAGGGAAACAGTGTGTGGTAGAGTTCTGATACTATGCGTTAGGAAAATGAGAGTTCGTATATACGAAATGACGTTATATGATACAGGAAACAGTGTGTGGGTGGTAGAGAGTTCCTGGTATATCACTATTGACGTTATATATGGAAACAGTGTGGGTGGTAGAGGTTCCTGGTATATACGAACTATTGACGTTATATGATATAGGGAAACAGTGTGTGGGTGGTAGAGAGTTTCTGGTATATACGGACTATAGACGTTATATGATATAGGGAAACAGTGTGTGGGTGGTAGAGAGTTCTGGTATATACAACTATTGACGTTATATGATATAGGGACAGTGTGTGTGGGTGGTGAGAGTTCCTGGTATATACGAACTATAGACGTTATATGATATAGGGAAACAGTGTGTGGGTGGTAGAGAGTTCGGTATATACGAACTATGACGTTATATGATATGGGAAACAGTGTGTGGTGGTAGAGAGTTCCTGGTATATACGAACTATTGACGTTATATGATACAGAAACAGTGTGTGGGTGGTGAGAGTTCTGGTATATACGAACTATGACGTTATATGATATGAGGGAAACAGTGTGTGGGTGGTGAAGAGTTCCTGGTATACGAACTATAGACGTTATATGATATAGGAAACAGTGGGTGGGTGGTAGAGAGTTCCAGGTATATACGAACTATTGACGTTATGATATAGGAAACAGTGTGTGGGTGGTAGAGAGTTCTGGTATATACAGACTATTGACGTTATATGATATAGGAAACAGTGGGTGGGTGGAGAGAGTTCCTGGTATATACGAACTATAGACGTTATATGATACAAGGGAAACAGTGTGTGTGGGTGGTAGAGAGTTCCAGGTATATACAGACTATTGACGTTATATGATATAGGGAAACAGTGTGTGGGTGGTAGAGGTTCCTGGTATATACGAACTATTGACGTTATATGATATAGGGAAACAGTGGGTGGTAGAGAGTTCTGGTATATGAACTATTGACGTTATATGATATAGGAAACAGTGTGTGGGTGGTAGAGGTTCTGGTATATACAGACTATAGACGTTATATGATACAGGAAACAGTGGGTGGGTGGTAGAGAGTTCAGGTATATACGAACTATTGACGTTATATGATATAGGGAAACAGTGTGTGGGTGGTAGAGAGTTCTGGTATATACGAACTATTGACGTTATATGATATAGGGAAACAGTGGTGGGTGGTAGAGTTCCTGGTATATACGAACTATAGTTATATGATATAGGAAACAGTGTTGTGGGTGGTAGAGAGTTCCTGGTATATACGAACTATAGACGTTATATGATATAGGGAAACAGTGTGTGGGTGGTAGAGAGTTCCTGGTATATACGAACTATAGACGTTATATGATATAGGAAACAGTGTGTGGGTGGTAGAGAGTTCCCGGTATATACGAACTATAGACGTTATATGATATAGGAAACAGTGTGTGGGTGGTAGGGTTCTGGTATATACGAACTATAGACGTTATATGATATAGGGAAACAGTGGGTGGGTGGTAGAGAGTTCCTGGTATATACGAACTATAGACGTTATATGATATAGAAACAGTGTGTGGGTGGTAGAGAGTTCCTGGTATATACGAACTATTGACGTTATGATATGGAAGTGTGTGGGTGGTAGAAGTTCCTGGTATATACGGACTATTGACGTTATATGATATAGGAAACAGTGTGGGTGGTGAGAGTTCCGGTATATACGAACTATTGACGTTATATGATATAGGGGAAACAGTGGGTGGGTGGTAGAGTTCCTGGTATATACGAACTATTGACGTTATATGATATGGAAACAGTGTGTGGGTGGGTAGAGAGTTCCTGGTATATACGAACTATAGACGTTATATGATATAGGAAACAGTGTGTGGGTGGTAGAGAGTTCTGGTATATACGAACTATTGACGTTATATGATATAGGGAAACAGTGTGTGGGTGGTAGAGAGTTCTGGTATATACGAACTATAGACGTTATATGATATAGGGAAACAGTGTGTGGGTGTGTAGAGAGTTCTGGTATATACGAACTATGACGTTATATGATATAGGAAACAGTGTGGGTGGTAGAGAGTTCCTGGTATATACGAACTATTGACGTTATATGATATAGGAAACAGTGTGTGGGTGGTAGAGAGTTCCTGGTATATACGAACTATTGACGTTATATGATATAGGGAAACAGTGTGGGTGGTAGAGTTCCTGGTATACGAACTATTGACGTTATATGATACAGGGAAACAGTGTTGGGTGGTAGAGAGTTCCTGGTATATACGAACTATTGACGTTATATGATATAGGAAACAGTGTGTGGTGGTAGAGAGTTCTGGTATATACGAACTATAGACGTTATATGATACAGAAACAGTGGGTGGGTGGTAGAGAGTTCCTGGTATATACGAACTATTGACGTTATATGATATAGAGAAACAGTGTGTGGGTGGTAGAGAGTTCTGGTATATATGAACTATAGACGTTATATGATACAGGGAAACAGTGGGTGGGTGGTAGAGAGTTCCAGGTATATACGAACTATTGACGTTATATGATATAGGAAACAGTGTGTGGGTGGTAGAGAGTTCCTGTATATGAACTATTGACGTTATATGATATAGGAAACAGTGGGTGGGTGGTAGAGAGTTCCTGGTATATACGAACTATAGACGTTATATGATATAGGAAACAGTGTGTGGGTGGTAGAGAGTTCCGTATATACGAACTATTGACGTTATATGATACAGGGAAACAGTGTGTGGGTGGTAGAGAGTTCCGGTATATACGAACTATAGACGTTATATGATATAGGGAAACAGTGTGTGGGTGGTAGAGAGTTCCGGTATATACGAACTATTGACGTTATATGATATAGGAACAGTGTGTGGGTGGTAGAGATTCCTGGTATATACGAACTATTGACGTTATATGATACAGGGAAACAGTGTGTGGGTGGTAGAGTTCCTGTATATACGAACTATTGACGTTATATGATATAGGGAAACAGTGTGGGTGGTAGAGAGTTCCTGGTATATACGAACTATTGATTATATGATACAGGAAACACACAGCAACAGCAGGCAGGAGTATGAATGAATTTTGATATAACTTGATGTTTTATAAGATGAGGAAACGACATATCGCTGTATTGGGTGAACAGAGAGAGAGAGAGAGAGAGAGAGAGAGAGAGAGAGAGAGAGAGAGAGAGAATTAGAAGGAATGAAGGAATAAGAGAGAGGGACAGAACAAGGAAAATTTTACAATGAACAGTAATAACACACGGAGGAAATGAACATGACGAACAACTTGGTGAACATGAACAAGTAGAGATGAACAACCTCTCTGTACCACACCCCTTCGTCACCTTGCGTCACCCCATCCCAACCAGACCCCTGTGCGTAACCCTCACTCCCACTCAGACCCTCCCCCTGCGTCATCCTATCCCAACCAGACCCTCCCTGCTCCCTTCCACCAGTCCCCTACGTCAACCCTCACTTGCGTTATCCCTTAATCCTCACACCAGCCCCCCTTTGCGTCACCCCCTAACCCATAACAAGGGAGACGAAACAGCAGCAATAAAGAGGAACTGTAGAACAGGTAACATTTCACGGTCAACATAAATAATTAAGTTACGACCAAAAGTTTAGGCCGAAATACTCACGAGGGGGAAGATATCTTTTACTGGGTCTACGTGATGTTATCTTATGTGGGTCTACGTGATGTTATCTTATGTGGGTCTACGTGATGTTATCTTATGTGGGTCTACTTATGTTACTTTATGGGGTCACGATATTATCTTATGTGGGGTCTACGATGTTATCGTGTGTGGGTCTACGTGATATTATCTTATGTGGGTCTACGTGATGTTATCTTATGGGTCTACGTGATGTTATCTTCTGGGTCTACGTGATGTTATCTTATGTGGGTCTACGTGATGTTATCTTATGTGGGTCTACGTGATGTTATCTTATGTGGGTCTACGTGATATTATCTTATGGGTCTACGTGATATTATCTTATGTGGGTCTGTGTGTGATGTTATCTTATGTGGGTCTACGTGATATTATCTTATGTGGGTCTGTGTGATGTTATCTTGTGTGGGTCTACGTGATATTATCTTATGTGGGTCTACGATGTTATCTTATGTGGGTCTACGTGGTGTTATCTTCTGTGGGTCTACGTGGTGTTATCTTATGTGGGTCTACGTGATATTATCTTATGTGGGTCTACGTGATGTTATCTTTTGTAGGTTTACGTGATGTTATCTTATGTGGTCTACGTGATGTTATCTTATGTGGGTCTACGTGGTGTTATCTTCTGTGGGTCTACGTGATGTTATCTTATGTGGGTCTACGTGATGTTATCTTATGTGGTCTACGTGATATTATCTTCTGTGGGTCTACGTGATGTTATCTTATGTGGGTCTACGTGATGTTATCTTATGTGGGTCAACGTGATGTTATCTTATGGGTCTACGTGATGTTATCTTATGTGGGTCTACGTGATATTATCTTATGTGGGTCACGTGATATTATCTTATGTGGGTCTGTGTGATGTTATCTTATGTGGGTCTACGTGATATTATCTTATGTGGGTCTGTGTGATGTTATCTTATGTGGGTCTACGATGTTATTATCTTATGTGGGTCAACGTGATGTTATCTTATGTGGGTCTACGTGATGTTATCTTAGCTCCAATAGAATTATCACCTCTTTGTGGCTCCAAGTGAAGTAATCTTTTTCGTAGCTCCAGAAGGTAAATGGATGAAATGACATTTAATGGCTCCAACAGTTAATGGCTCAAGTCCTGAACTTTTTAAATGAAGACTCGGTTAAAGTCTTCCGAATTACAGAGGTCCATTATAAAGCCAACATACTGTAACTTTTCATCGCTTTATGTACCAGTAGCTGTATTTTATGTAGCTATGCTGTATTTAACTTAATGAATGTATATATCTGATCGCTTTTGTATATCTAATCGTATTTTGTTACAGTGCTGTATATTTGATGTATTTATCTGTATCTAGTTAAAAAAAATACCTACGAGATGATGTCAATGATGTATTTTTGCTGTATTTTGTGTTGTATTGTTTAATTGTCGTCATTCAGTATAATAATGAATATATTTTACGTACAGTTATGGCAGCGAGTATTCTGCAGAATACCCGGCACACCAACGCTCTTCCACCCTGAAATGCCATCCTCAGTGACCTCCACCACCAAGCACTGGAAAGGTTTGGCCGTGGACTACTGCACCACCCTCGCCATCGCCACCTCCTGCCACCTGCAGCCCCCACCCAACTTGCGCAGTCCGCCACTACAACAAAATTCAGCCCATAAGAGCCGCACCGATAGATATAAGAACCGCACCATCCCATCTATTGTTAAAATAATAAACAACTCCTGATTTATGTACTGTTCAGCCCTGTAAATGTATTCAATGCATATTATATCATTATGTCTAAATCAAATGTAAGTCTGTATATTTTCAGCCACCGGCTGCAACTCTATTAATAAACCGTTTATTATTATTATTATTATTATTATTATTATTATTATTATTATTATTACATACATATATACATCCACACACATATACTTACATACATACATACACATTACATACATACATACAGACATCCGGCGCCTCTGTCCTACATCCATCACACATGTTTTGCCAGACCACTTCGACTTTAAGAGAGATCCACCTATATACCACAACAATCAATACAGACAGACAGACAGACAGACAGACAGACAGACAGACACCTGATCTATACGATACCCGTGTATTATCGATGGCTAACGTAAGTAATATTTATCACTAATTATCTACACTAATTGATACGAATATTATCATACACATATTTACAAAGCTACTGTAAACGTTGAAACTACTACTACTACTACTACTACTACTACTACTACTACTACTACTACTACTAATAATAATAATAATAATAATAATAATAATAGCAATAATAATAACTACAACAACAATAACAATAATAATGATAAAAACACCAACAGCAACAAAAATAATAATAATAATAATAATAATAATAATAACAAAATATACAAACAAACAACTCAATAAATAAATAAATAAGAAAATAAACGTAAAGTAAACGTATTTGTCAGTGTAAACAAAGTGTCAGTCTCACAGCCGAGTGAGACAGTCTGGGTAATTTATACAACACATTACAGTAAAAATATCAAGAGGCCCTGACCCGAGGATAATATGGTCACACATCAGTCTTTAAAGGGCCCTTCACTGAGGATATTTTCCATAATTAAAACACCTCACGTAACCTAACTTAATTAAGTCTGAATCTAAATAACCTAATCTACCTTAACTTATACCGCCTCTAACCTAAACTAACTTTTCACCGACTCCTACTTAATCTAACCTGCCTCAAATTGGCTCGACCCTAAACTGACCAGCATTAACTTATCTGAACCTGACGTAAATAAATCTATCTTAACCTGAACCTCAGAAACTGTTTATATAATATAATATAACCTAACCTAACCTAACCTAACCTAACCTAACTCAAACCTAATTTACATCAACCTAACCTAACCTAACCTAACCTAACCTAACCTAACCTAACTTAACCTGAACCTAATTTACATCAACCTGAACCTAACCTAACCTAACCACTTAACCTGAACCTAATTTACATCAACCTGAACCTAACCTAACCAAAACCTCAAACTAAGTAATCTCTCTCTCTCTTCTCTCTTTCACGCCATTAAGTGACCAGCACCACCACAATGATCCTCTCGCACCTCAATATCGATAAGCCGAGCTCCGTTAAAACACCATAAAGGAACGCTCGTGCTGGCATTAATAGACTGGCGAAAATACGTCCGGGTCAGTGTTCGTAAAGAGTGTGTCTGGTTCGTCTGTCTGTCTGTCTGTGATTAGAAGGTGCTGGAGATGATGTTTGGGTGAGGTGCCAAGAAAGATCAATCGATCGATCAATCTAACTGTCTGTCTGTCTGTCTGTCTGTCTGTCTGTTCGTCTGTCTTCGTCTGTCTGTCTGTCGGCAACACACTCTCTCTCTAACCAACAATGACTGCCAAACCTCCACGACAAAGCCAATAATCTGTTGGCCTGTGTGTGGTGGTCGGGTAATGGAGGGAGGGGCAGCCCTGAGCAGGAGGAGGAAGAAGCAGCCTAGAGAAGGAAGAGGAGGAAGAAGGGGAGGAGAAGAGGAAGAGGAGGAGGCAGCCGTGAGGAAGAAATGAAGGAGGAAGCCCTGAGGAGGAGGAGGAGGTAGCCCAGAGGAAGAGCAGGATGAGGCAGCCCTAGGAGATGGCAGCCCCAGAGAAGAGTGGAGGCCAGGAAGAACCTACCCGACGAAGGTTATAATAAGATATGGCCTCTACATCTTCAGGAGATCTGTGGACGACGATTCGAAAAGACTCGTAAAGTATGAACTAAAAGATCCGCACTACTAGAACTCTTGGTTAACGATTCTCAAAGGCTCGTAATATTAATACAGAGTCTTTAGTACTTTTTGGCCCTTGGTAGACAATTCTCAAAAGATCGTAAGTATAAATCAAACCTCCTACGACTCTATCCTCTTATTCTAAACCAGTCTTCTAAATTTCTCCTTAACTTATATTAAAAAAAAAAACATTCAAATCCTTTTTTTTCTTAATCTTTCATAAATAAATAGCGGAGGAAGAGCTCTCACACATGCAGCTGTCAGGAGTGTTTACCTGCGTGTCCCCTTGCCAAGGAGTGAAGGTATGTGAGGCAGGAGGGTTAGAGCTGATGAAGGTTATGTGATACAGGAAAAACAAACTGTGTTGGAGAGAGTTCCACACGGTGCTAGAACGGGGTTATGTGGGTGAGTTTTGGTAGGCTGAGTCAGTGAGTCAGTGAGTCAGTCGGTCAAACAGTCAGTCAGCAAGTCATTCACTCAAACACTTACTCATTTACTCACTTCAATCACTAACTACCCAGGCACACACACACACACACTGGTTCACTCACTCCCTCTCTCACTCACTCTGTCTATCAACAAAAATATAAAAGGTCAAATGGCGACATAAATGGCATGTTTTATCACACAATGGCTACAGACAACAACAAATGGTTTATTATGACCAGAGGAGACCATGAAACACTATATAAATGGCCAAATATTTTCTACGCGTTTAAAATGGCCAGACAACAATGCATAGAAAATAATAAATGACCAAAACACTTAATACATATTCAAAATGGCCAGATGAATTAATAACATAACATTAATAACCAACTATTCTAAATTCAAAATGGCCCAGAGAATACCACAATAGATGGAATAAATGGTCTTAAATATCAGACAGGGGCACGGAATGAGGTAAATAACCCAAGAGCATCAATTAATGGCCCGGCGCCCCTGGGCAGGTTCACCTCAATAACCACCCTGGCCGGGCTGGTAATTAATGATCCACTTACCTTACCTCTCTCGTTTGCATATATCGGAATGACCTCAATATACTTCGTCCCCTTAATATAGTTTAGTTACCTGAATATTATTGTGTGTGTGTGTGTGTGTGTTGTGTGTGTGTATGTGTGTGTGTGTGTGTGTGTGTGTGTGTGTGTGTGTGTAACTAGGGATGTCACGAAAAACCTAACATGTTGAGGATTGTTTTGTAATCGCTATACTACCTAACCTAATCTATTCTTGACCGAATCATTAGATAGGCCGGGTTAGGTTAGGTCAGGTCAAGAATTAGGTTAGGTTAGGTTAGGTGACGGTGACAGGGATAACTAAAAATCCTGAATATTTTAAGAAGTATTACTGAAATTTCTGAACAATTTAATAATTAATTTAAATCTTGGTTCCATCTTTACTCACGGTGGTGGGAGGCGTGAAGGGGGTGTCAGAATCAGCTGTTTTCACTCACCTGTAAAATAAATAAAAGAGAATTATACATAAAAAATGACATATGTATAGTGTATAACACCTGCAACATACACCTTGAATTATACACAATAAATAGATTATATACACCCAAAGAGATTATACGTCATCCAAATTTGACCTATCGACTAGCAACCCAACTAACCTAACCTAACCTAACTAGCCAACCCAACCTAACCTAACCTAACTTCTCTTCAACCTAATCTTCTTCCTAACCTCTAACCTAACCCAACAACCCAACTGTACTCCTTGGCTGGCAACCCAACCCAACCCAACTGACCCTGCCTGGCCTTAACCTAGCTTCTTCAACCAACCTAACCATCCTAACTAACCTTCCTAGCCTACTTCTTCAACCTAACCCAACCCAACCTAGCACCTATTTAACCCAGCCCAGCCCAGCCCAACCCAGCAGCAACCCAACTAACTTCAACTGAAAAAATGTATGAATAACGTATAAAATTGAGAGGAATGGAGGAGTGGGTGTGTGTGTGTGTGTGTGTGTGTGTGTGTGTGTGTAGGGTGTGTTGATAGGAGTGTGTAGGTGTGTGGTAGGGTGTGTGGGCAAGTGCGTAGGATGTGTGTGTGTGTGTGTGGGCAGGGTGCGTGGGGTGTGTTGATAGGGTGTGGCAGTGCGTAGGGTGTGTTGATGGGGTGTGGGCAGGTGCGTGGATATGTTTGTTATGTTTGAACTGTCGCTGTAGGAGTGACGTGCCGTAGATCTGTTTGTGTAGCTAAACCCCAGCCCTGTGTGTGTGTGTGTGTGTGTGTGTGTGTGTGTCTGTGTGTGTGTGTGTGTCTGTGTGTGTGTGTGTCTGTGTGTGTCTGTGTGTGTGTGTGTGTGTGTGTGTGTGTGTGTGTCTGTGTGTGTGTGTGTGTGTGTGTGTGTGTGTCTGTGTGTGTGTGTGTGTGTGTGTGTGTGTGTGTGTGTGTGTGTGTGTGTGTGTGTGTGTGCCATCGTCATGACTACCTGTACCTGTATTATGTGTCCATCTATGTGGCAGTCTTATCTGTCTGTCTCTGTTACCATTAGTCATTTACACACATGTTTACCATACCGTCCTTCATTCTTTCTTTCTTTTCCTTCCCTCCTCCTCATCCTTCCTTCTTTTCCCTCCTCCTCCTCATCCTTCCTTCCTTCCTTCCCTCCTCCCTCCTCCATTCTTTTCTTTCTCTTTTACAAAATCACCGACGCTGCCAGCACCTCACAGCAACAGATACAACCAGTAACTGATCCCTACCCCCCTCTCCGTGACATCTTCAAGGGTAATTATCTTAGCTGTAACTCCTTTACCAGGTGGTCTGTCTGGGAAATGTACGTGTGTGTGTGTCTGTGTGTGTATGTGTGTGTGTGTGTATGTGTGTGTGTGTGTGTGTGTGTGTGTGTGTGTGTGTGTGTGTGTGTTTTGTCACCTTTTGATTCTCGTCCTTCTTAATTAATGCATCTTAGGATTGAGTGGCAGTATTAAGGAGTATGTATGTATATATGTATGTATGTATGTTGTATGTATGATGTATGTATATGTATGTATGTATTAGCAAACAGCCAAGAAACACCAAACACTCCTATATATACTCCAAAATCCTGTAATTTCGGTGCATACACAAACCACTTGATAAGCTGCCATGTTTGTTTACGTTCGTCTACGCTGGATGGATCTAAACAATACACACTATCCGGATTCATCGCTCCGGTATCCTGAAAACTGCCGGTTTATTACCCCGGCTTAGTAATATACATGCAAATGTTATCCTGCCCGAGGTCTGTGTGGTGTTGACATTGGTGGTGACTGGTGAGGAAGGGTAAGAGGAGGTGCGGAGCATGAGACGTAAGGAGGAGAAGAAGAAGAAGTGGAAGAAGAGGAGAAAACGCGGAAGTGGAAAAGTGAAGAAGAAAAGGAGGAGGGGAGAAAGTGGAAGAGGAGGAGAAAATTGATGAGGAGAAGAGAAAGTGGAGGAAGAAAAGGAGGTGAAGAAGAAGAAGAAAAAGAAGAAGAAGAAGAAGAAGAAGAAGAAGAAGAAGAAGAAGGTACATCTAATTAGGGGCAATAGGGATGGGTCCCATTAGAACTTGGGGACCGATTAGGACTGAGGCCCATTAAACCTGCTATTGCAACTTTATGAGACATAAACGGAGTCACCATCTGCTTCAGGCACCCAGGCGTGCCAGAATGACACGTAATAAACGCCACAGTTATCTTACCTGGGGTTCTGAACCTGGGGACACAGCCCCCTGCTGTCTCTGGGTCAAGGGGTGGTGGTGGTGAGGTCTGTAGTGTGTGGGGTGGTGGGGTCCGGTGGAGAGTGCTGGGGTCCGCTGAGGGTGTTGGTGGGGTCGCTGAGGTGTAGGTGGGATGGTAGTGGGAGGTGGTAGGGTCCGTTGAGGTGTAGGTGGGGTCGTGAGGGTGTTGGTGGGGTCCGGCTGAGGGTGTAGGTGGGGTCCGGCTGAGGGTGTAGGTGGGGTGTGGTGTGGGAGGTAGGGTCCGGTTGAGGGTGTAGGTGGGGGTCCGGTTGAGGGTGTGGTGGGGTCCGGCTGAGGGTGTAGGTGGGGTATGGTTGTGGGAGGTAGGGTCCGGTTGAGGTGTTGGTGGGGTGTGGTGGGGGTGGGGGTGGGGTAGTGGGAGGTGGTAGGGTCCGGTTGAGGGTGTACGTGAGTCCGGTTGAGGGTGGTGGGGCTGGTAGTGGAGGAGATGAGAAAATCCAGCTATGGGTATTGAAGAGGCACGCCCCTCAACGCCTAGGAGGGAAGTGAGGGGGTGTAGTAAAGGGGAGGTGATGTGGTACAGGAGGGGGAGAAGGTACACCCCTACTTACTCACCATAAAGAGGGGGGGGGAGGTATTAGTCCAGCCAGGGGAGCCAGACCCCTAGTGGTTCTATAAGGAGCAGGTGTGAAGGTTCTGCTATAGGAATAAATATTGGCTTTTTTATGGTGAACGAAAAGAAACGAAAAAAAATATTTACCTCTGTTTCTTATTTCAGTCAAATTAATAAAATAAATTCCCACTAACTGTTCCAGCATAAACTTGAACAAATATATATTACTTATTATTTCCTCCTGAGTTAATATAAGAAAAAATACATAATTAGCATTACATTAAACTGAAGGACGTAAAAAAACCAATTTTTTCAATATCTTAAAAAATTAGGAAATCAAAATCTACCATTGGCTGTTCAGTAAATAAAAAAAATACATATAAATAAAACGAAATAAATAAATTCAAATTAATTTATTAGTATCTCGTAAATCAAAAGAATCGTGTAATAAAAAATTATAAAAAATCCCACCAATTTATACCAAACTCGAGAAAAAATCACATAAAAGTCCATCATCGGTTGTGTAGTAAATGACAGGAAAAAACAAAAATCCTCGTTTGTTTTTTGTTGTGTCGAGGCGGGACTGGACCAACACCATCTAGGGGCGGACCTCTGAACTGTGTGTGTGGGGGGGCCACGTCCACACTCACTGGTAAAGGAGAGAGAGAGAGAGAGAGAGAGAGAGAGATCAAAGACTCTTCACATCACCATCAAAACAACTATTTCCCTTTTTGAACTTAACAGCTCTCTCTCTCTCTCTCTCTCTCAGGTGTACCGTTAACCAATCACAATAAAAGACTCAACAACCAATCATAACCAGGAGGAATAACAACCAATCATAATCACAGGGTGCGTCAACTAGTCACCATTAAAGAGTTAAATGCCCACCTGCCCACTGAGAATACCCAACAAGGACCACCTGGGCAACACATATGTTCATGCCTAATTCTACCCACCTGTACAAACCAGACCAGGGGGAGGGGGGAGGGGGGGTGAGGGGTGAGGGGGTAAGCTCAGTTTATATGTATGTGTTTTTATTCATTGTAAATCTGTCGAAATATAATAACTTTTCATTCATAAATACACTATGTCCATTTTTTGTGTAAACTGGTCTATACACAAGCATTATTCATTCAGTGTAAACTCGTGTATGTATACTTTTAAATATACAGCTATTTATTCATTGTAAACTCGTCAAAGTATACTAAGCGTTTTCTCTATACACTCATTTAAATTAAAGAAGACACACTAAGTTCACACAAGATAACCTAAGATCACAACCCCGTCTACATAACACTACATTCATTCACAATAACTTCATTCTTAGTTCATTCATGTTATTGGTACACGCTGACACATCCACCATGGCGTCACGGTTGTAACACGTCGCATCACAACATTGCCTCCTGGACTTGGACCAAATTAGATTGAGAGGCAGCTGGCTTTGCTTAATGCACACGGTGTGATTCAGTCGATTCTGACAGACTTAAGGCATGAGGAAGTGATGCAATAAAAATACCGGTAATAATAATAATAATAATAATAATAATAATAATAATAATAATAATAATAATAATAATAATAATAATAAGAGTTAAGAGTATTTTATATCCACTTGTTTCACCCTTTCCTCCCGTCTACCTTCTCCTCTTCCTCCTCTACCTCCTCCCCTTCCACCATCCAGGCACCACCCTCAAACTGGCATCTCAGCAGCCCACTTTAAAATGCTTTAAGTTTCAACATTACCTGCGAACAAACTGGCACCACCAATAGAGAAGCAAAAACTACCGGTTCACACAACGCCGTTTCCCAAGAGCTTCCTAGAACGAGGTATTAACCACATAAAATAAAGATTATCCCTTAAAATACTTATTGTAAGTATCCTGTTGCTTAAATTTGATATGACTAGTAGGACACAGTGAAGCCGGGCAGAACGACATAAAATATATGAAAAGACTAAACATAAAGTTCATTCTATATTATATCCACAGATTTTTTTCCTATTTTAATCGTATTATTAATCTATATCAGATATTTATAAACAATGTAAACACAAACACCAGCTGATACCTCCAATAGCTTGGTTATTCAGTTCACAAACCAGGGATGCCTTTTACCTAATACTGGACCCTAATAGTGTGTCTTTACCCCAGGGACCAACATAAGTTCCCTGTCAATACTGTCCCGTTAAGGTTAAACACGTGTAACAGGTGAGTGTGGGAAGGTTGACGTACAGGTGGGCTGACCTACCTGTACCTGTTTCACCTGCTGGGATTCCTCCTCCCTGTGGGTGCCCCGTGAGTCATGCACACACTCACATGCTGGTCCATGTAAGGAAAGGTTATACACTTTACATACACACATGCACGCCTGCCTCCCCCCCCCCACACACACACAGTCCCTCGAAAGGCCAATACCATACTAAAAGTACCCTCATACACCCAACACCAACACACATCCACACTACCATGATCCACACACCCACACTACCATGATCCACACACCCACACTACCATGATCAACACACCCACACTACCATGATCCACACACCCACACCACCATGATCCACACACCCACACTACCATGATCCACACACCCACACTACCATGATCCACACACCCACACACCCAGCTACCATGATCAACACACCCACACTACCATGATCCACACCCACACTACCATGATCCACACACCCACACTACCATGATCCACACACCCACACTACCATGATCAACACACCCACACTACCATGATCCAACACACCCACACTACCATGATCAACACACCACACTACCATGATCCAACACCCACACTACCATGATCAACACACCCACACTACCATGATCCACACACCCACACTACCATGATCACACACCCACACTACCATGATCCACACACCACACTACCATGATCACACCCACACTACCATGATCCACACACCCACACTACCATGATCAACACACCCACACTACCATGATCCACACACACACCCAACACCATGATCCACACACCCACACTACCATGATCAACACACCACCACCATGATCCACACACCCACACCACCATGATCCACACCCACACTACCATGATCAACACACCCACACTACCATGATCCACACACCCACACTACCATGATCCACACACCCACACCACCATGATCAACACACCCACACTACCATGATCAACACACCCACACTACCATGATCCACACACCCACACTACCATGATCAACACACCCACACACCCACACTACCATGATACACACCCACCACTACCATGATCAACACACCCACACTACCATGATCCACACACCCACACCACATCCACACACCACACTACCATGATCCACACACCCACACCACCATGACCACACACCCACACCACCATGATCCACACACCACACCACCATGATCCACACACCCACACTACCATGATCAACACACCCACACTACCATGATCCACACACCCACACTACCATGATCCACACACCCACACTACCATGATCAACACACCATTACCATGATCCACACACCCACACTACCATGATCCACACTACCATGATCAACACACCCACACTACCATGATCCACACACCCACACTACCATGATCAACACACCCACACCCACACTACCATGATCCACACACCCACACTACCATGATCCACAGACCCACACTACCATGATCCACACTACCTGATCAACACACCCACACTACCATGATCCACACACCCACACTACCATGATCAACACCACACTACCATGATCCACACACCCACACTACCATGATCAACACACCCACACCCACACTACCATGATCCACACACCCACACTACCATGATCAACACACCCACACTACCATGATCCACACACCCACACTACCATGATCAACACACCCACACCCACACTACCATGATCCACACACCCACACTACCATGATCCACACACCACACTACCATGATCCACAGACCCACACCACCATGACCACACACCCACACTAACAAGGACTCACCTCCATTACTGTCCCATGGAGGTGCTATCCCTTACCTGTCTGTCACGCTTAATAATATACCTTCCTCACTGAAATACCCTGTTACCCTCACCACCTCCTCACTACACTGACTCATACCCTCATTTCTCCTTATCCCTATTCTAACTACTGTGACTCACACCTTTGTATTTACCTGTGACTATGTAAAAACCTGTATCTTTGTGTGTCTTCGTCTATGTATTCTGATATTGTACCTGTACCCTTAAAACTCGAGGCATGAATCAGTACCTGTATGTATGTATGTATGTATGTATGTATGTATCTCAAAGAGCTGTACCTGTGTCTATTTCTGCACCTGTGTACCTACCAATATATATGTAAACTCTAAATTGGTGTATGTGTGTGTGTGTGTGTGTGTGTGTGTGTGTGTGTGTGTGTGTGTGTTTTTGTCCCAGCAACTATACCTGTCATTACTCATGACTTTTACACTACCTACATACCTAAATATGTTCTCCTAGCATGAAAATTGCCTCCAATAACACTCTGAGGGTCTAAAGTACTCCGCTTCACCACCAAACCAAATAAGAATCATCCACACGTCTTAACCAAATCCAAACTTCAAGAAACTTCATAAATAAGACCACAAGCGAAGGGTCTGGTCATGTGGAGAAACTACCTTGTGAGTATTTTTTTTCCAGGAAGTGGTGACACAATGGCAGGTTAATCGAACACGAATACACGCTATTCCTACTACCAACACGACACTACTACTACTACAGCCCTCCTCCTCCCCCTCTTTCTTCATCTTCCTCTCCTCCTCCTCCTTCTCCCCATTTGTTGTCTTCATGTAGTCCCTCCCCTTGTTATTCTTTACGCCCTCCTTCTCTTCATTTACCCCCATCATATTCTTCTTCATGGCCCTTCAGGTTCCCCATTCTTCATGTCAGTAACCCACCCATCACCCTACCCATCGTTCATGACAGTCCATCCTAAGCCTTCCTACCTGCCCCGTCACAACCACTTGTCGATAACACGGCCTTCCCTCACGACACGCAACACCACACTTCCTGGGTTGGTCTTCAGCAGGACGGAAACTCGAAAAGAACACCTGAGAGTAAACCAGATCCTTGGAAAGAACAGGTAAGCCCAGGGAGGATCCAACGAGTACAGATCCACCGAAATCATTAAATCACTAAAGGTGTCATCATCATACCTGAGGGTTGGAGACTACGGCCCTCCACTCCCAAATGTTTCTAAGGGCGTGTCTACCATTCCACCCCAAATTTTTATCTCCCCGGGGACCACAGCTCCTAAGGATTACATGAAGATTAGGCACCCCAGCGAGACACAAGAGACAGACAAAGAATACGAGACAAGCACGTTACGAGACACCACACACAAAAACAGACAAACAAACACCACTGCCAACAAAAGTACCAAAGCGAAACAACGTACCACACAATGACTCACATAAAACCAGTACAACACGGCACACAGACAGGCAGACAGATGGTAAACAAAGCCTTCAAATAGTCTCAAACACCTAAATAACAATACACATACACACAAAAAGAAACAAAACTCGTGGACAAAACACCGGAGAAAATCCCGGAATAAAAGCTTTTAATACGAGAGGCTGGGGAGGGCTGGAGACACAACAGCTGTAGAAACAAGGAGTGAGAGGGCGAAAATGGAATCCCCCTCTTAACATGAAGTCGAGCCTGTGGGAATCAGATGTACCCGGGGTCAAGAAGGGGAGGGGAGGTGAGGTGGGGAGGTGAGGGAAGCAGGAGGGGAGGTGGGGGTAGGTGGAGGGGGTGAGGAGGAGGGTGAGGGGAGGGGTGAGGTAGGTGGAAAGGTAGGGAGGTGGGGTGTAGTAGTTGGAAAGGTGGGAAGAACGGGGAGGTGGGAGGAGATAGGGAAGATAGGGAAGATGGGAAGGTGAAGAGGTGAGGAGGAAAGGGGAGGGAAGGGATAGGTATGGAGGAATGAGGGGGGGGGGAGAAAGGATGGGAGGGAAGGAGAGGTAGTCAGGAAGATGAATGGGGAAGATAAGAAGACGAAGAGTAGAGAAGAACAGGAGGAGATGGGAGTGATGGGAGAAGCAGGAGGCAAAGAGGGAATAGGAAAGACATAAAAACAGATGGAGGTGGGGGAAGGAAACAAAGATTGAAGGAGGAGTGAGAAGAAATGAGATGAATGAAGATGAATGCGATAGGGATAAAGGCAAGGAAGCAAGGAAGGGCATAGGTAAGTGGGTACAGGGAAGGAAAGAAGGAGGGTATGGGTAAGGAAGAATATAAGGGAGTGATGATATGAAGGAGGGAAGGATGGGAGGGGGAATGGAGGAAGGGCATATTACAGCCTCGTTTGGCTGAACTGCATAACAGTTCTTCGTGTTTTCCCTCCCTCATTCCCTCATATCCTCCCTCTCCCTCATATCCTCCCTCTCCCTCATATCCTCCCTCTCCCTCATGCCCTCACTCTCCCTCATATCCTCCCTCTCCCTCATGCCCTCCCTCTCCCTCATATCCTCCCTCTCCCTCATATCCTCCCTCTCCCGCAAATCACTCACTGCCACGCAGGACAGAGGTTCATACACAAATAAATACATCATATTCATTAACA
The DNA here is from genome assembly GCF_018991925.1 of Homarus americanus. Classification (NCBI taxonomy): domain Eukaryota; kingdom Metazoa; phylum Arthropoda; class Malacostraca; order Decapoda; family Nephropidae; genus Homarus; species Homarus americanus. Next base: position 102,055 of record NW_024718983.1, on the reverse strand, counting down.
ATATATATCGGTCAGAGTCATGTGGGTTGATGTCGCTGTTCACAGCCATGCAGGACAAAGGTTCATATACATTGAGTCATATTCTAATTGACTAATCAGTGTGGGCCAGCAAATTTGGGATAAACAGCAAGAATGTCCCCAAGCACCCCCGATTCAATGTAGTAATTACAAAGTTCATGATACAATAAGCCAGATGGCCTGAAGTCTTTGACTGTGTCACATTCAATAATATAGTGTTCAAGTGTATGCTTTAAGGTTTATCACAAAGTTTACATGTTGAGTGTTCGGTATGGGTACAGCGTCACTAACCTGCCAGATGTGTCTGTATCCTAGCCTAATTCTGGTCACGACTACATCACATTGTCTGGTTGTGTCCTTATGCTGGCCATACCGGTACCTCTTGTCACAAAATTTGCCATATTTACTAATGCTACAACTGCCAGGTCTCTCTGCATTTCTCAGTTCTTCTAGATCAGAGTTCATGAGTCTCACTTGAATTGTTTTAAATACAGCATTGAACAGGCCAAGGTCACGGTCAACATTTTTTTTCTTACATGCCTCATTGGCGAGCCTACCAGCACAGTTATGATACCTAATTCCGACATGGGACGGAATCCACACAAGGAGACAGTGGGGGCACGAAGAAGGAATGGGGGGGAGAGTGAGTGAGGGCGGTGTCCCCAACTTTACGAGCGCCCTGGTCACCACAACACGGCCGCACCTACCTGGCCCACCTCACCTTCCACCGTAACCCCTCTCACCTCCACCCTCATCCATCACCAAGACTTACACCTCCACCCTCTCTCTCATCCCTCAACGAAGGAATGCACCTCCACCTGCTCTGTTCCTATAATCTCACCCTTCCCACAACCTCCACCCATCCTGCACTATCATCTTTTCCTCCACTTACCTCCATGCCTCCACCTGTATCATCCACCTCCACCACTCCAGCACCCCCACCCATCACCACCTCTGAGACTCCACCCTCATCCACTACCCCAAACCTCCACCCTGCCTATAATACCTCCACCCCCTCGTAACCTCCAACTAGGCCTAGACCTCCAGGAATCAATAGGTAATCATTAATTATTCCTTCCTCCATTAATTAAGTAAACATGGAGGGTGAGGGTAAGCACTCCCCTTTATGTCTGTCTTGTCTGTCTGTCTGTCTGTCTGTCTGTCTGTCTGTGTCTGTCTGGCTCGACCCCATAATCGATTAATATCTCCACCTATAGCTATCCTGTCTCGCCCTCCCTTCCACATCATCTGTCTATCTGTCACACCAATATCAATCAATCAATGAATCTCTCTCCCACACACACACTCAAAATCCTTCTCACACATACACACACTCAAAATCCTTCACACACACACACACACACACACACACACCTCAAAATCCTTCTCATACACACACACACACACACACACACACACACACACACACACACACACACACACAATAAAAGCCATTACCAACAACATAGACAGCACATATTACACCGTTGAGTGCACCTAAAAAATACAGTTGGCTCATGTTTGTGGAAATGCCTCGATAATATCATACTGGTTATCGAACCTTTTTTTTTATGGTACACCAATGTTAAAACTGACACTAGGCTGAACGGTGAGTCAGCTTATGCATAAATGAATGTATGAATAAATTAATACTTATATGTAGCTGTTCTGATAATATTAATAACTGTAGTAGTAATAATATTAATAACAACAACAACAAATAGATGAACGTGACCCCGAAAACACACACACACACACACACACACACACACACACACACACACACACACACACACACACACACACACACACACAGCCCTCAAGTGACATATGACAACAGAGACAGTAATTATCGGGCATTTTCCTCCTATATTTATGTTAAGTACTTCAGTATATTCCATGTAATCAGCTAAGTGGAGAGAGAGTGTGTGTGTGTGTGTCAGTTCTTAGGTGCCATTGTCTAATCGTTGTGGTGGTCGTTCAGGGGTCGTGAAGAAAAAGCTATCTCTACACACAGAGGATGAAAAAAATAAAGCTATCTGTACCACAGTAAGGTTCACACACACACACACACACACACACACACACACACACACACACACACACACACACACACACAGTATCAAGGCACCGAGCCACAACTGCTGCCGTCACACACACGACCAATAAACACCAACCCTGAAAGAGAACACAGGAGGGAGTGTTTTTATAAACACAGAGCACAGCGAGGTGAGGGATTATCTGCAGTGTTCTCTTGTAAGTGTTCTGTGTTCTGGAGGTTCAACGAGGTACTCAATATGGCGTTCAGTGTTCTGGTTATGGCACCTTGGTTAATCTCAATGTAAAATAATAAGCTGTAAGGGGGGGAGGGGGAGGGTTGCTAATCTACAGGTGATCCCAGAAAAAGTAAAGCCTTAACGTCAACCACAGGAGTGTCAAGTGATCAGTAGTCTAGTCAGCCAAAGAGGATGTTGGAATTTGCACCGAGCGTAGGCCTGCCAAGCCATCACAGCCTAGTTGATCTGGCTTAACCCCCGGGGCTTACCTGATACGATTCCGAGAAGGGGGGAGGGAAGGGGGGGGAAGGAGAAGGGGAGGAGGGGAATGGGGGAGGGAGTTCTTCCTGTATCAAGCAACACTAGTCAGCTGGCCTTGTTTCAACACAGGACACAACACTACACAGCGTGACGCAACACACCACAGCAACACATAGCACAGAGAAAGACAAAACAAGCTGTACCCTGACTTCAGTTCACAGCACAGTACGGGAGGAAGGGAGGGAGGGGGGGGGAAGGGTGCGTGTGGGGTGTCAGATAGGGAGGTGGGGAGAGTGAGCAAAGGGGAGGAAGGAAGGGAGGGGAATTAAAGGATGGAGGAGGAAGGGGAAAGAGAAGAGAAAGGGAAGGAGAGGAAAAGAGAGGGAGGTAAAGGAAAGGGAAGGGAGAGGGGAAAGGAAGGGAGAAGGAAGAGAAAGGAAACGGAGAGAGAAAGAGAGGGAGGAAGAGAAAGGGAAGGGAGAGGGAAATAGAGGGAGGGAAGGGAGAGAGAAAGAGGGGAGGGAAGAGATGAAGGAAAGGGAGGGAAGGAAAGATAAGGAGTAAATTACATATTTAATATCTGGGTGAGGGATTTTTGTGCCGGGTGAGGAGGGAGGGAGAGGAGGGGAGGATAGGGAGGGGAGGGGAGGATAGGAGGGGAGGGAAGGGGGGTGAGGAGGACTAAAGAGATAGCAGGGATTGGGAGTTGTGTGGCAAGCTGGATCACGAGGGATCAGGGAGGTGGGTAGGTAGATGGGGAAGGGTAGGAGAGTAGGGCGGTAAGGGTGGTTAGGCAGGATCAGGAGTAGTAGGAGGTGAGAAGTGAGGGTGGAGGGAGGGGAACAAGAGGGAGGGAACAAGGAGGAGTGGGAATAAGAGAAAAGGGGAACAAGAGGGGGACAAAGGGAGGGAGATAGTAAGGAAGGACAAGAGGGAGGGGAGAGGGAGGGAGTAAGGAGTTAAGGGTAGAGTAAGAGGAGGCATGCAGGATGAGGAGGGAGGGAGGATGGAGCCGAGAGAGGAAAGAAGAGGAATGGAAGGAGGGGAGAATGGAGAGAGTAGGAAAGGGGATAGGAAGAGATATAGGAAGAAAAGCGAACAGCATGGACAGAGAAGGTAATGGGAGAAGAGGAAAGGTGGATAAGAAGGAAGGAGGAGGAGAGGGATAGGAAGAGGAAACCCAGCAGTGACTGAACACACACACACACACACACACACACACACACACACACACACACACACACACACACACACCACCGCCGGATATTCCTAATTACCGGGCGGATTTGGAGTTAGGCAGTGCCACAGACATGACGTCACTTATGGCACCCCAAGGAGCGGAAACACCTCTGGTACCCCACACACACACCAACTGAGCTTACATGTTTTAATATACTGTGTGTGTACATTTATATATACAACTACCCTCACAAATAAACCTCACACCTACACCATTACCCCCACACCTACACCAATACCCCACACCCACCAATACCTCACACCCACACCCCACACCTACACCATTACCCTCACACCTACACCAATACCTCACACCTACACCAATGCCTCCACACCTACACCAATGCCCCACACCTACACCAATACCTCACACCCACACCAATACCTCACACCTACACCAATGCCTCCCACACCCACACCAATACCTCACACCTACACCAATACCTCACACCCACACCCCACACCCACACCAACACCACACCCACACCAACACCCCACACCTACACCCCCACACCCACACCATTACCCCACACCCACACCAACACCTCACACCCACACCAATGCCCCACACCCACAACACCCCACACCTACACCACACCCTCACACCCACACCAATGCTCACACCCACACCACACCTCACACCTACACCAATACCTCACACCACACCCCACACCCACACCAATACCTCACACCTACACTCACACCCACACCAATACCTCCCACCCCACACTAATACCTCACACCCACACCTCACACCTACACCAATACCACACACCTACACTAATACCCCACACCCACACCACCACACACCCACACCACACCCCACACCTCTACACCCCACACCCACACCAACACCCTCACACCCACACCCCACACCCACACCAACACCCCACACCCACACCTCACACCCACAACCACCACACACCACCACCTCACACTTACACCTCACACCCACACCAATACCCTCACACACCTCACACCCACACCAACACCTCACACCCACACCCCACACCCACACCAATACCCCACACCTACACCAACACTTACACCCACACCAATACCTCACACCTACACCCCACACCTACACCAATACCACACACCTACACTAATACCTCACACCTACACCCCACACCCACACCAATACCTCACACCTACACCAACACCCCACACCTACACTAATACCCCACACCCACACCTCACACCCACACCACACCACACCCACACTAATACCTCACACCCTACACCCCACACCTACACCAATACCTCACACCTACACCTCACACCTACACCAATACCACACCCACACTAATACCTCACAAATAAACCCCACACCCACACCTCAACCACACCAATACCTTACACCCACACTAATACCTCACACTTACACCTCACACCTACACCAATACCTCACACCCACACCAACACCACACCCACACCCCCACACCCACACAATACCCCACACCCACAACTAACACCCCACACCTACACCAATACCTCACACCCACACCCCACACCCACACACCACACACACACCTACACCAATACCTCACACTTACACCTCACACCCACACCAATACCTCACACCTACACCACACCTCACACCTACACCAATACCCCACACCTACACCTCACACCTACACCAATACCCCCACACCCCACACCCCACACCTACACCACACCCCACACCTACACCAATACCTCACACCAACACCAATACCCCACACCTACACCTCACACCTACACCAATACCTCACACCTACACCAATACCACACCTACACCAATACCTCACACCTACACCTCACACCTACACCAAACCTCACACCCACACCAATACCCCACACCTACACCCCACACCCACACCACACCCCCCACACCCACAACACCCCACACCCACACCAACACCCCACACCCAACCAACACCCCACACCCACACCAATACCTCACACCTACACCCCACACACCCACACCACACTCACACCTACACCAATACCCCACACCCACACCAACACCTCACACCCACACCACACCACACCCACACCAACACCCCACACCCACACCCCCACACCCACACCACACCCACACCACCCCACACCTACACCAATACCCCACACCCACACTCACACCACCACTCACACCCACACCAACACCACACTCACACCCAACACCTCACACCTACACCAATACCTCACACCCACACTAATACCTCACACCTACACCAATACCTCACACCTACACCAATACCTCACACCTACAAATAATACCCCACACCTACACCAATACCTCACACCCACACTCAATACCCCACACCTCACAACTACCTCACACCTACACAATCCCCACACCTACACCACCCCACACCCACACCTCACACCCACACCAATACCCACACCTACAACCAACACCTCACACCTGCACCACACCCTCCACCTGCACCAATACCACACCCACACCTCACACCTGCACCAATACCTCACACCCACACCTCACACCTACACCACCACACCCACACCAATACCTCACACCTACACCACACCTCACACCTACACCAATACCTCACACCTACACCTCACACCTACACCAATACCTCACACCCACCAATACCTCACACCCACACCTCACACCTACACCAATACCCTCCACACCCACACCTCACACTCCACACCAATACCTCACACTCACACCAATACTCACACCTCACCAATACCCCACACCTACACCAATACCCCACACCTACATTCACACCTCACACCTACACCCCACACCCACACCAATACCTCACACCCACACCAATACCACACCTACACCTCACACCTACACCAATACCTCACACCCACACCAATACCTCACACCTACCCAATACCTCACACCCACACCAACCTCACACCTCACAATACCTCACACCTACACCTCACACCTACACCTCACACCTACAAGAGACGCACTACACATTGACCACATTAAGTGAATATCCTGGAGGGTTATGGCTACGTACCTGAACCACCCACCCCCCCCCTCCATGGTTATTGGCTATTACAATGACAGAGGATCATCATCATCATCATCATATAATAATAATGATAACAATAATAACCATTTCACAATAATAGACTAACAATAACAAAAACAAACAAAAACAGTAACAAAATCAACTTTGCACATAGTGAATTTCGAACCAGTGAACTCGTGTGTGAAAGTGTACGCGAACAACCAGCCATCCACTTCCCAAATTAGCCCAGTTGGGAGGAGAGGCGACCCACTGCACCCTGTACCTGACCGAGTACACCTGAGCTTGCATGTGTGTGTGGGGGGTAGTTTAAGATATAGTTAGTCCACTTAAGGCAGGTGGTACAACAGAGACATGTGACAACAGGCAGGTGGCAACAGAGGCAGGTACAACAGGCAGGGGTAACAGAGGGAGGTACAACAGAGGCAGGTGGTACAACAGAGGCGGTGGCAACAGAGGCAGGTACAACAGAGAGGCAGGTGGTACAACAGAGGCAGGTGGTACAACAGAGGCAGGTGGTACAACAGAGGCAGGTGGTACAACAGAGGAAGGTGGTACAACAGAGACAAGTTAAACAGAGGCAGGTGGTACAACAGAGCAGGTGGTACAACAGGGGCAGGTGGTGCAACAGGAGCAGGTGTGGTACAACAGAGGCAGGTGGTACAACAGGAGGCAGGTGGTACAACAGAGACAAGGTAATTTAACAGAGGCAGGAGGGTACAGCAGAGGCAGGTGGTACAACAGAGGCAGGTGGTACAGCAGGCAGGTGGTACAACAGAGGCAGGTGGTACAACAGGAAGGTGGTACAACAGAGACAGGTGGTACAACAGAGGCAGGTGGTACAACAGAGGCAGGTGGTACAACAGAGGCAGGTGGTACAACAGGGCAGGTGGTACAACAGAGGCAGGTGGTACAACAGAGGACAGGTGGTACAACAGGGCAGGTGGTACAACAGAGGCAGGTTACAACAGAGGCAGGTGGTACAACAGAGGCAGGTGGTACAACAGAGGCAGGTTAAAGCAGGGCAGGTGGTGCAACAGAGGGAAGGTTGGTGCAACAGAGAGCAGGTGGTACAACAGAGGCCGGGTGGTACAACAGGGCAGGTGGTACAACAGGGAGATTAATTCAACAGAGACAGGTGGTACAACAGGGCAGTTACAACAGGGCAGAACGAGGCAGGTGGGTACAACAGAGGCCGGGTGGTACAACAGAGGGCAGGTGGTACAACAGAGGCAGGTGGTACAACAGAGGCAGGTGGTACAACAGAGGCAGGTGGTACAACAGAGGCAGGTGGTACAACAGGGCAGGTGGTACAACAGAGGCAGGTGGTACAACAGGGCAGGTGGTACAGAGCAGGTGGTACAACAGGGGCAGGTGGTACAACAGAGGCAGGTGGTTACAACAGAGGCAGGAGGAGGTACAACAGGGCAGGTGGTACAACAGGAGCAGGTGGTGCAACAGAGGCAGGTGGTACAACAAGGAGCAGGTGGTGCAACAACAGAGACAGGTGGTCAATAGGGCAGGTGGTACAACAGGGGCAGGTGGTGCAACAGAGGCAGGTTAAACAGAGGCAGGTATCAACAGGGCAGGTGTGGTACAACAGAGGCAGGTGGTACAACAGAGGCAGGTGGTACAACAGGGGCAGGTGGTACAACAGGGCAGGTGGTACAACAGAGGAGCAGGTGGGTACAACAGAGGCAGGTGGTACAACAGGGAAGGTGGTACAACAGAGACAGGTGGTACAACAGGGCAGGAGGCACAACAGGAGGAGGTGGTACAACAGAGGCGGGTGGTGCAACAGGCAGGAGGTACAACAGGGCAGGAGGCACAACAGGGAAGGTGGTACAACAGAGGCAGGTGGTGCAACAGGGGCAGGAGGTACAACAGAGGGCAGGTGGTACAACAGAGGCAGGTGGTACAACGAGACAGTGGTGCAACAGGGCAGGAGGCAAGAGGAGGGTGGTACAACAGAGCAGGAGGTGCAACAGAGCGGGTGGTACAACAGAGGCAGGAGGGTACAACAGGGCAGGTGGTACAACAGAGGCGGAGGTGCAACAGAGGACAGGTCACAGCAGAGGCGGGGTACAACAGAGACAGGTGGTGCAGCAGGGGCAGGTGGTACAGCAGAGACAGGTGGTACAACAGGACAGGTGTGCAACAGAGGGCAGGAGGTGCAACAGAGGCAGGTGCAACAGGCAGGGAGGTACAACAGAGACAGGTGGTGCAACAGGACAGATTACAGAGACAGGTGGTGCAACAGAGGCAGGTGGTACAACAGGGCAGGAGGTACAACAGGGCAGGTGGTACAACAGAGGCAGGAGGTACAACAGGGCAGGTGGTACAACAGAGACAGGAGGGTACAACAGAGACAGGTGGTACAACAGAGGCAGGAGGTACAACAGAGGCAGGTGGTACAACAGAGACAGGAGGGTACAACAGAGACAGGTGGTACAACAGGGCAGGAGGTACAACAGGGCAGGTGGTACAACAGAGGCAGGAGGGTACAACAGGGCAGGTGGTACAACAGAGACAGGAGGTACAACAGGACAGGTTACAACAGAGGCAGGAGGGTACAACAGAGACAGGTGGTACAACAGAGGCAGGAGGTGCAAACAGAGGCAGGTGGTACAACAGAGACAGGAGGTACAATAGGGCAGGTGGCAACAGGCAGGAGGTACAACAGAGGCAGGTTAAACAGAGGCAGGAGGTACAACAGAGGCAGGTGGTACAACAGGAGGGGTACAACAGGGCAGGTGTCAACAGAGGCGGGGGTACAACAGGCAGGTGGTACAACAGAGGCAGGAGGTACAACAGAGGCAGGTGGTACAACAGAGGCAGGTAAAACAGAGGCAGGGGAGGTACAACAGAGGGGTGGTACAACAGAGGCAGGTGGTACAACAGAGACAGGTGGTACAACAGAGGCAGGTGGTGGGCAGGAGGTACAACAGAGGCAGGTGGTACAACAGAGGCAGGTGGTGCAACAGAGGCAGGTGGTACAACAGAGGCAGGTGGTGCAACAGAGGCAGGTGGTACAACAGAGACAGGAGGTACAACAGAGACAGGTGGTACAACAGGACAGGTTGGTACAACAGGGCAGGAGGGGTACAACAGAGGGCAGATTGGTGCAACAGAGGCAGGAGGGTACAACAGGGCAGGAGGTACAACAGAGACGGGTGGTGCAACAGGACAGGAGGTACAACAGAGACAGGTTACAACAGGGCCGGGTGGTGCAACAGAGACAGTGGTGCAACAGGGCGGGAGGTACAACAGAGGCAGGTGGTACAACAGAGGCAGGTGGTTCAACAGAGGCAGGTGGTACAACAGGGCGGTGGTCAACAGGGAGTGGCAGGGCAGGTGGTACAACAGGGCAGGGGGTACAACAGGGGCCAGGTGGTACAACAGAGGCAGGTGGTGCAACAGAGACAGGTGGTACAACAGAGGCAGGTGGTACAACAGGGCAGGTGGTACAGAGACAGGAATAGAGGCAGGGGGTACAACAGGGCAGGTGGTACAACAGAGACAGATGGTACAACAGGGCGAGGTGGTACAACAGGGCGGTGGTACAACAGGGCAGGAGGTACAACAGGGGAGCAGGTGGTGCAACAGGGGCAGGAGGTGCAACAGAGACAGGTGGTACAACAGGGGCAGGTGGTACAACAGGGCAGGAGGTGCAACAGAGGCAGGGTGGTACAACAGGGCAGGAGGTACAACAGAGACAGGTGGTACAACAGAGACAGGAGGTACAACAGAGGACAGGTGGTACAACAGGACGGGTGTCGAAACAGAGGCAGGTGGTACAACAGGACAGGTGGTACAACAGAGGCAGGAGGGTACAGAGACAGGTGGTGCAACAGGGCAGGTGGTACAACAGAGACAGGTTGGTACAACAGAGGCAGGAGGTACAACAGAGACAGGGTGGTACAACAGAGGCAGGAGGTGCAACAGAGGCAGGTGGTACAACAGGACAGGTTGGTACAACAGAGCAGGAGGGTACAACAGAGCGGTGGTACAACAGGGCAGGAGGTACAACAGAGGCAGGTGGTGCAACAGGGCGGGTGGTCAACAGGGGGTACAGAGGCAGGAGGTACAACAGGGCAGGAGGTACAACAGGGGCGGTGGTACAACAGAGGCAGGTTGTACAACAGAGGCAGGTGGTACAACAGAGACAGGTGGTACAACAGGACAGGTGGTACAAGAGGACATGTGATGCAACAGAGGACAGGTGGTGCAACAGAGGCAGGAGGTACAACAGAGACAGGTGGTACAACAGGGCGGTGGTACAACAGGGGCAGGTGGTACAACAGAGGCAGGTTGTACAACAGGGCGGTGGTACAACAGAGACAGGTGGTACAACAGAGACAGGTGGTACAACAGGGTGGGTGGTACAACAGAGACAGGTTGGTACAACAGGGCAGGTGGTACAACAGAGGCAGGTGGTACAACAGGGCAGGTGGGTACAACAGAGGCGGGTGGTACAACATGGGCAGGTGGTACAACAGAGAGGCAGGTGGTACAACAGAGGAAGGTACAACATATAATTATCTACCGCCACTATCAAGACACAACTTATCGACGGCGACGCCCAATCAAGATTACTTCTATGATAGCGGTGTACAGATAGGCGCGCTCGCACACACACACAGGGTAGATTGAGAGACCTAAAACCTTCCCTCTTTCAACCGGTCCTGATCAGCACGTGTTGGGACTACGTGACAAAACACAATTTATTTATTCCGTGTTCCCTCGATCAATCCACGCCATAAACCCTCAAACATACTGTATGTCTCACTCTCCCTCAGGTAACATCAGGGAGGAAGACAGGGAGCACAGTAAGGCAAGGAAGGGAGGCAGGGAGGAAAACAGTGAGGCAAAGAGGTAAGGAGGAAGGGAGGGAAACAGTGAGGTATTCAGTGAGACAGGGAGGAATACAGGAGGCAGGAGGAATACGAGGAGACAGGGAGGAATAGGTGAGCAGGGAGGGAATATAGTAGGAGGCAGGGAGGAATACAGGGAGGCAGGGAGGAATACAAGGAGGCAGGAGGAATACAGTGAGGCGGGAGGAATACAGTGAAGGGAGGAATGCAAGGAGGCAGGGAATAGGGTGGAGCGGAGAATACAGGAGGCGGGGTAATACAGTGAGGCAGGGAGGAATACAGGGAGGCAGGAAGTGAGGCAGGAGAGGAATACAGGGAGGAATACAGGAATGTGGGAGGCAGGGTAATGGGGAGACAGGGAGAATACAGGGGGCAGGGAATACAGGGAGGCAGGAGTAACAGGGAGGCAGGGGTGTGTGGGGGGCAGGGGTAATACAGGGGCAGGAGTAATACAGGGAGGCAGGGAGGAATACAGGGGAGACAGGGAGGAATACAGGGGGCAGGGAGTGGAGGCAGGAAGTAATACAGGGAGGCGGGAGATGTGCAGGAGGCAGGAAGTAATACAGGGGCAGGGGTGGTACAGGGAGGCAGGAGGTGGCAGGGGAGGCAGGGAGTAATACAGGGGCCAGGGAGATACAGGAGGCAGGGAGGAATACAGGGAGGCAGGGAGGGAGGCAGGGAGGAATACAGGGGAGGCAGGGATGTCAGAGGGCCAGGGAGTGATACAGGGAGGCAGGGAGGAATACAGGGAGGCAGGGAGGAATGGGGGCAGGAACACTACACCTATATCTTACACAGTAGCTGCAACATGAAGCCGTGACACGTGACTGCTGGTGGTGGTGGTGGCTTCAGGTGTGTTGTCAGGTGTACAGGTGGTGTTGAGAGTTGTTGTGGTGGTGTACTACTGGTGTTGAGAGCTGTTGTGGTGGTGTACTACTGGTGTTGAGAGCTGTTGTGGTGGTGTACTACTGGTGTTGAGCTGTTGTGGTGGTGTACTACTGGTGTTGAGAGCTGTTGTGGTGGTGTACTACTGGTGTTGAGAGCTGTTGTGGTGGTGTACTACTGGTGTTGAGAGCTGTTGTGGTGGTGTACTACTGGTGTTGAGAGCTGTTGTGGTGGTGTACTACTGGTGTTGAGAGCTGTTGTGGTGGTGTACTAGTGTTGAGAGCTGTTGTGGTGGTGTACTACAGGTGTTGAGAGCTGTTGTGGTGGTGTACTACTGGTGTTGACAGGCGGTGTGTGCAGGTGGTGGCGACAGTGACTGGATCCAGCCGGCTTGTACAAGATAGATGACATGCACATAATACTGCACACACACACACACACACACACACACACACACACACACACACACACACACACACACACACACACACACACACCATAATCCTCCCTCACTGACCTTGGCTCTCCTCCCTACCTCTGGCTATGAGGAGAAAAAACCTAACCTCCTTCCCCTTCCCCTTTCTTCCTGACCCTCCTCCCTCCCTCCTTCAGGCAGCTACTAGTCTAACCAGTCCTTGCCTCCCTCCTCCCTCCCTCCTTCAGGCAGATACTAACCCTAGGTCTTGCCTCCCTTCCTCCTCCCTCCTTCAGGCAGCTACTAGTCTAACCAGTCCTTGCCTCCCTCCCTCCTTCAGGCAGCTACTTGTCTAACAGCCCTTGCCTCCCTCCTCCCTCCCTCCTTCAGGCACCTACTAGTCTAACCAGTCCTTGCCTCCCTCCCTCCTTCAGGCAGCTACTTGTCTAACCAGTCCTTGCCTCCCTCTTCAGGCAGATACTAACCTAACCGTTCATTGCCTCCTTCCTCCTCCCCCTCTATCTAGCCTCCTACCTCCCCTCCCTCTTTTCTTCCCCTCCCTCACCAACATGTTACACCTCCTCCCCTCTGTCTACCCTCCTACCTCCCTCCCTCCCCTTTCTTCCCCTCCCTCACCAACATGTTACACCTCCTCCCCCTCTGTCTAGCCCTCCTACCTCCCCTCCTCTTTTCTTCCCCTCCTCCAACATGTTACCTCCTCCCCCTCTGTCTAGCCCTCCTACCTCCCCTCCCTCTTTTCTTCCCCTCCCTCACCAACATACACCTCCTCCCCTCTGTCTAGCCCTCCTACCTCCCCTCCCTCTTTTTTCCCCCCCCCTCACCAACATGTTACACCTCCCCCTCTGTCTAGCCCTCCTCCCCTCCTCTTTTTCTTCCCCTCCCTCACCAACATGTACCTCCTCCCCCTCTATCTAGCCCTCCTACCTCCCCTCCCTCTTTTCTTCCCCCTCCCTCACCAACATGCTACACCTCCTCCTTCCCTCCTCATTCTACCTCACTTAATATTTAACCAAAGCTCTACAGCGTCGTGTCCTCTTGGAAGCCCCGGCTGAGCGTGCCAACCAGGGTGCCACGCGACCTTCCCTGGCCAACGCAATGATCCTGGCATCGACCTGAGTCACGGGTGGACGGAGAGCCGGACGGGAGAACGGACGGACGGAAAAACAGATGAACATGAGAACGGACGAACGGATTGACGGAAGAACAGATGTGCATGCTAAACAATAACAAAATGTTCCTTCCTTCGGGGATATAACGATATAAAGAACGTAACCCAACCAAGACCTAACCTAGACCTAACCTAGACCCTAACCTAACCTAACTTAACCTAACCTAACCTAAGCCTAACCTAACCAAACCTTGAAAAATCAAATCAGTACGACACAACATGAACTAAACATTAGAACATGAAGATAAAAAAAAAACACTGAAAACACATTCACCTCCAACATGAACACCAGGGGGTTGCCACTTACCATAATAAAGAACACTGAGGCCTCTACACCCTGACTCACTGACTCACCTGAAACAGAGAGAAGAATACATCATATAACATGTTGTATAAGACTAAGTGTGAATAACATGAATGACACACTGAAATGACTCACGACTCACCGTACTGAAGTTGAATAATACCAAGTGTGAATAAGGTGAATAATACTGAAATGACTCACGACTCAACCTACTGACAAGCGTAATGGTAAAACAGTCACTGCAGACTCACCGCCTCCAGCCATAAGTCAAGGTTGTGGTAAATGGCTTATAAGACAACACAATACTTTACACAACAAGGAAGCACCAGCAGCCCATGTGTGGTGTCTTGCTGAAGTCTTTACTTGCTGGGGTTTACCTGGGGTTTACCTGAAGGTGATTTCCGAGGGGGTAGTTGGGGAGTCTTCCGCCAGATTTTAGTATGTAAACAAACTTCCTTCCGGGTGACAACATGATCGCTGGTAATAACTTTAAAATGTAATAATTTTCTCCCTTAAATGGTAATATCGTCCCTTTAATGTAATTTTTCCTATAAATGTAACAAATTCCCCCCAAAAAGTAATAATAGCTTTAAAATATAACATCTCCTTTAAACTTAATAACTTCTTTTAGTTATAACAACACAGACGTGCAGGTTTGGTGAACATCCATCGCTATCTGTTAGAGTTGTAGTGCTCACAACTCCCGGACGAGAACAGACGGACGCAGGCAAGGAAGGTGGACGGACACTGGCGGATGCAGGACGTAACACCTCCATTACAATATTTATTTCCCATTCTATGTGATCGTAAGAGGAGGCCAAACTATCGTCAATGTTCTCTTAGTCAGGAACACATCAATGACAGCTATCGTAATGTGTAGAGTCTGGAGTTGACCTCAGGTAAGACCAATACACATTAAAACCACGAAATACCTGGGAGACACACACAGACACACACAAAAAAACTTGTGGTTAACACCTTGACATCTTGATTAGGTTACAGAAATTACAGCAGAGGCGAGGTACATGCACACTGCAGAGGCTAGAAGAGTACACACTGCAGGTAAGCTGCGTGCATACAGAAAAAAATAATCCAATACACAGGAAAAAAATTTAAAACACGCAACAACACACACTAAAATACACTCTTCCAATGCATATTTTTATACATACACCGAAAACTAAGCAAGTTCGAAACACACACACACACACACATACACACACACACACACACACACACACACACACACACACACACACACACACACACACACACACACAACACACACACACACACACACACACACACACCACCAGCGTCTCCTTACTTATCCTCCCCAGTAACACGTGACACCTTTATCCACACGGGTGACACCTCCACACCTCCCCCACACAGAAAATGGTCATAAACACCCATTACATGATGACACTTTCTCTAATTAGTGTCATGAGGGAGTCGGTCAGGTGTTATCATGATCACCTCCAATAACATGTTCACCTGTGTACACCTGGTGTTTTGGTAACGCGTGCGGGCGGCAGGTGAGTCTTACCGGGTGGTGAATTTTTATGGAGTTTTGTGGTTCCGGCCTTGACCCGACTCTCCTAAATGCAGCAGCTGGGGAGAGGGAGAGAAGGGTCATCAGGGTGAGAATAAGTTTGCCATGTTAGAACATTGTGGTTCTTGTCGTCTCAATGAACAGGAGGATGACACTGTTGATGGATCGACATATAAGCTGAGATCACCTTTAGATTAGACACCTGGTTTTATTCCCCTGAAGATTAAACACCTCAGCTTAGCTCATTTAAAGATTAACCACCCTAACGCTAACCTAATCTAAAGTAACCTAAAACTCCAGGTGATCTGCCGTGAGCACTGAGAGATAACATTACCGTGTGGCCAGGTGGTGCCTCGGTCCTACCTGCCCCGGGTCATGATCAATGGTGGGTGTGAACCAGGAAAAGTTGGTCGAATCCTGTGGTTGAAGTTATGAGTGAATCCAATCAAAATACACTTGGAGTTGTTGGTCCGTGGGTGAATTACAATCATTTGGACTCGACCATCTGAGCTTATAGTTGAATCAAAACCAACTGAACCCAACCAGCTAGAGCTCAGAATGAACGTCAACCTCGCCAATGAGTAAAACACACACACACACACACACACACACACACCACCTCTCTGGTAGTACTGACAAGCATTCACCTCCGTACACCGACCCCCAGTGACTGAGAGCTGTAGTCACTCCTCCCCGGGTCAGTGTGAGGTGGTGGTGAGAGACGGACTCAAGGAGGTACACAGTTGGTTCTGTCTGACCAAGTTTCCCGGATGTAGTTGAGATCGATTACTGTTAGATTTGACACCCCAGATTATCCATCCACAGATTAACTCGTCCACCTCACCCACCCACCCACACCAAAGGTAACGTTCACTCCACACACACACACACACACACACACACACACACACACGTCAGTCCACAGCTACTACACAACCCAAACACGCACTCATACCATCACTCACCCCCACCCTTCACCGCGCGCCGTCTACCAATTTATGCAAAACGCCTCAAAGCTACGCCACAACTGATGACTTTGACACACACACACACACACACACACACACACACACACACACACACACACACAGCACTCGGAGGTAGTACTTTCTGGGTACAAAATAGTGAGGCAAACTCTTGGAAATTACGTCAAGGGAACACACAGTCGCAGGCGTGAGAGTACAAGCTTTTGTAAACAAGTCTGTGAAGCACTGTATACCTCAGCTAATATCAAAACAGACAGACACTCCCTCCCCCCACACACACATCCCCCCCACACACACATCCCCCAACACACACACACATCCCCTCCACACACACAGATATCCCTCTACCCCCCCCTCATCCCCCCACACACATCCCCAACACACACATCCCCACATCCCCCACAGACTCCTCTATCCCCCACACACACACACATCCCCCCCACACACACATCCCCCCACACACACAACCCCCCTCACACACACACACACATCCCCCTCCACACACACACAGATATCCCTCTACCCCCCCAACACACACATCCCCCTCCACACACACACACAGATATCCCTCTACCCCCCAACACACACACACACATCCCCCCACACACATCCCCCCACACATCACACACACACAGATATCCCTCTCCCCCCCAACACACACACATCCCCCCCACACACACACAGATATCCCTCTACCCCCCAACACACACACATCCCCCCACACATACACATCCCCTCCACACACACACACACACAGATATCCCTCTACCCCCAACACACACATCCCCCCCCACACACACAGATATCCCTCTACAACACACATCCCCCCACACACACACATCCCCTCACACACACACACAGATATCCCTCTACCCCCCCAACACACACACAGATATCCTCTACTCCCCAACACACATCCCCTCCACACACACAGATATCCTCTACCCCCCACACACATCCCCCTCCACACACACAAGATATCCTTCCCCCCCCACACACATCCCCCTCACACACACAGATATCCCTCTACCCCCAACACACACATCCTCCTCCACACACACAGATATCCCTCTACCCCCACCCAACACACACATCCCCCTCCCACACACACACACACAGATATCCCTCTACACAACACACATCCTCCTCCACACACAGATATCCCTCTACCCCCACCCACACACATCCCCTCCACACACACACAGATATCCCTCTCCCCCCCCCCCCCCAACACACACCACAAGTCTCCCTTATCAGTAATAGTTTCCAATCCCTTAAAATTACTTATAAAATCAACATACCATCACTTCTACAGGATCTTAAAGGGGCTCGATCCTATACCTGAGAGAGCATCCAATCTCCCCTAAACGCTGTACTCACCTCCTCGAACGTTGTGGCCAGGGAGGGAGAGTTACCAGTGGGACCAAATTTCTTATGTAAATGAATAATGTATAATATCAATTCCCCCCCTGACTCTATGTTATATACTATTATTGTACGTAGCTTTGAGAAATATTTTATGTACGGTGGTAAACTCTATAAAATTATGTCCACACATTTTTTAACATGGTATAGTGGGCTGGGTTAGATGGAGTAAGGTTAGGTTAGGTTAGGTAAGGTTAGATTAGGTTAGGTTACGTTAGGTTAAGTTAGGTTACGTTAGGTTAGATTCAGTTACGTTATGTTAAGTAATTTGGATAATCTGGTGCATTAAAAAGCTCCTTCAGGTGAATAAGTAAGTTAATTTGAGGTGCAAGGTGGCTCAGCTCCTCCAGGTACAAGGAGGTCAATACCACTGCAATACCACCTGCACCATCTTCGAGGTCATCTGGGGTCATCGTTACCATCTGCAGTATCTTCACTACATACTTGCAAAGAAGAACGGACGGACACATAGTAGGCAAAAGAAAAGAAAAGGATATATATATATATATATATATATATATATATATATATATATATATATATATATATATATATATATATATATATATATATATTATATAATACACTGGTGCGTGATCGGTATATTTTTTTATATATATATATATATATATATATATATATATATATATATATATATATATATATATATATATATATATATATATATATATATATATATAGACAGAGAGATAAAGGGGGAGAGAAAGAAGACAGAAATGGGAGAGATGGACAGAAAGAAAAACTAGATAAAGAGCACGTGATAGTGTGGCTGTCGCATACAAAGGGGGAAGAGTGAAAAAAGAAAGGGTGGGAGAGAGATATGGGGTGAGGTGAGAGAGAGAGAGAGACCATTTGGAAGTGCACAAATCTCTCTCTCTCTCTGTCTCTCTCTCTCAACCACAAATGACAGGCAAGACGAGAGCACTCCAACCATAATAGCCAGTCAACCAGCCAGTCACACAACCAGTCAGTTCGTCAGCCAGCCAGCCAGTCAGTCAGTCAGTCAGTCAATTAGCCAGCCACCCAGTCAGCCAGTTAGCTACCCAGTCAGTTAGCTAGCCACACAGTCATCCAACAAATGATCGGGCCTGGCGAAAAACACTGGTATTTACAACCCGTTTACAATATGGGGCACCTGAAGCACAGTGTAAGTCAGGAGGAAGGTAGGGGATTGGTGAACAAGGGAGAGGGATGAGGAAGACTAAGGAGTGTAGAAGTAGCGGAGGTTGGAGATAATTATTAGGAAGGAAGGAAGGAAGGAAGGAAGGAAGGAAGGAAGGAAGGAAGGAAGGAAGGAAGGAAGGAGAAGGTCGGATAAGGAGAAAAAAAGGAGGAAGATATAGAAGTTGACCACACAACAAAACCACCCTCCTCCCCACCACCACCACACCACACCTCCCCCACCACCACCACACCTCCCCCACCACCACCACACACCCCCCACCACCACCCCCTCCCCACCGCACACCACACACCCCCACCACTTGCACCACACACCCCCACCACCACACCCCCACCCACCACCTCCCTACTCTGTAATCCTTTTGCGCTACCGCTCACAGGATGAGTGGGGTGCACAATAAAGTAGCTGCTGTAGCGGCAAAATCAAAATCAATCCCACCACCACCACACAGACAGACACCGTGCAGTACAATAACCTCAGTGAGTTCAAAGACACGAGATCCTGGAAAATAATGGTCAGTATAACAACCCAACCAGCAGCAGGTAGCAGCAACAGCAACACAACAGCATCCTGGCCGTGTGCTCTCCACCGTGTCCACACTGACCACCACAACTACCTCCTCCCCCTCCCCCACTACCACCCCCCTCCCCACTACCACCACCCTCCCCCCTCCCCACACACTACCACCCTCCCTCCCTCCCACAGTAATCATCCCAACCTCTTCCCACAACACACACATTCAACATCTTTCACAAACACATACTGTACACACACTCTCTTCCCCACACATACTAACCTCTCATACACACATACACATCCACCATCCTTCACAAACACCTTCACATATACCATCCCCACACACACACACAACCACACATTCTACATACACACACACCTATACACACTGTACCCACACATATACACACCTATCATACACTCTACCCCCACACATACACTCTACCCCCACACATACACACCCCACACACCCCCACCCCACACACACACTAAACCCTTCTGTACGCACTCCACACACACACACTACCCCTGCACACACCTAAACATTCTATCCCACACCCCCACACACACACGCGTGGAATGAGAGCAGCAGCAAGGCAAACACCGTCAGGCAGGTAGCTTCTCTGAGGTCATTGTTACATGTCGTAAAACAGGGAGGTTTGGTTCTTAGTGCAGTCATAAAACTTATTGCTGGATCAACTAAATTTATCATCACCCCTGTTGCTGGAGAGAGAGAGAGAGGAGAGAGAGAGAGAGAGAGAGAGAGGAGAGAGAGAGAGAGGAGAGAGAGAGAGAGAGTAATTGTAAGAATATAGAGGAATTTCTTATATTGCATCTCGCAGCAATATGGACCACACACACAATAGAGGGAGGATGGTGGGGGCCTTAATCCTCACATTGCCGTCCCTTGTGTCGTGGTACACCTTCAACTACTACGCACACGTCCTGCAAAGGGGAAAGAAGATCTGATACTATACATACGCAGAAGTACATACTGTATACATGTAGTTATTATATGCGTATATATTCATACATATATATATTCTCTCTCTTATTCAAAACCATAAATGCTCTATGTACCCGTTCACAAGCTCATACAGATATCCCTTCAATCTATCCACACACACACAGTATATCCCCACGCACGCACACACACACGCACCACGCACCACGCACGCACACACACACACACACACACTACATCCCCTATACACACACCCCATCACCCCCCCCACACACACACACACACACCCCACACCCCCCCACACACACACACACACAGTATATCCCCCCCACACACACACACACACCCTACCCCCTACACACACAAACAAAACAAAGAGACAAGACAGACAGGTCCAAGAACCATCCCAAATGTAAACACGGCCATTCACTACAACTACCGTACCTTCCTTGATGACGACCACCGAGCTGTAACTAAAAGGCCTCACTCACTCACTCGCTCACCCACTCACTCACTCGACCTCCTTCCCTCACTCACTCTCCCACCCTCATTCACCCTCCCTCACTCACTTACTCTCCCTCCTTCCCTCCTTAACCACGACCAAATGGCTTCTCCTCCTCCCTCACCACAACCACTTTAACCCTACCACTCAGCCAGCCTCCGCCACAAAACAACCAAACACAACCAAAACGCCTCCCTCTCTCCTCCCTCCTCAACCACCTCTAAACAGCCTCCCTCCTCCCTCTCCCACCTCAACGCTTTACCACCACAAGACCCCCTCCTTCCTCAACCTCCCTTACCACCGCAACTCAGCCTCTCACCACCACCACACGACCCTCCTATAGGTCCTACGATCCCACAAGCATCCTATGAGAGATCAGATTTAATTGCACACACAGAGGGAGGAGGTGGGTGTGGGATGGCACTATATAGCTTCAAGGATCATGGGGCTTTAAGAGGGTTCCCATGTGGATGACTCCCGTGTGGTAAACAATCGGTGGATGATGTTGATGTGGATGATGTTAGGGTGATTAGTAGTGGTGGTGGTCAACTGGGCTGTTTTATTACGTGTCTTTAAAAGGTTAATTACTGTTACTTATCTCAATTATTTCCTTAAGTATTTATACAAGGTAACTATGGATCATATAACTAACTAAATACTACTTAATGATTCTATAACTACTAATTAACGACAATAATTAGTATTAAAAAGACTGCTAATTACAGATTCTATAACACTTTCCTTAACCACAGACGCACATTATCCTTTAACGACTACTAATCACTATTTTTGTCTCACACCACGGATATTATCAATCCCCCAGACTCGACCGTAACTATAAGCGTTCTCTTTACACCAAGTTGAAGATGATTGAAAAAAAAGAAAGTGGGAATCTCTTAAGAATCCTGGACCATTGGTAAGTACGTAACCGAGTGACTAAAAGTTTTAAACAATGGAATTTTCGCTTCGCCTATGTTACGGCTCTTGGCTGTATGTGGGACTGTGGAAGGCATTTTAAGACTTTTTGTAGAGAAAGGAGGGTGAAAGGAGATTAGAGGTGGGGTAAGGAAGTTATAGTTCGGAAATTGAAGAAATTAGGAGGAGGTAAGAGAGGCGGGCTGACCGCCTAGCTAAGCTAATGGTGTGTTAGGGTTGTGTCATGGGTTTGTTATTGTCTGTCGGTACAGGCATAGACAGCCTACTCTGTCCCATATATGTGTTTTAAGGGCCTTATTTCATATTCCGCCGACCCTACTGGCGGATGCTGGTCTAGTGAGGTTTTCTATTGCCTGGCCGTGTAGATCGGGGATGGTAATGGACCTTTGAGATTTGGTAACTTTTTGGGAACCATGTATGGTTGTTGTCGTTATCTGGTGGGAGTCTTTGAAGGAGTTCTTGCTCTGATCGTTCTGTCTTTTGTCAGATTCTGCTGGCCAGGATGTGCAGCTGCTGGTTAATGGGTTTCATTCGCAGGTCTCTATGTATCTCGGCTGTGGTTCTAGTGAAGGGGTATCTTTCACCTGTGACGAATCTTAGGGCTTCATTTTGGATCACCTGTAATTTTAATATTTGAGTGGTGCTCACAGTATGAAGAGGTACTGCTGGGTAAGTTAATATCGGTGTGATAAATGATGGCGCCTTATAAGGACTGGGTCAAGAGGAAGAGAGGGGTGTAGAGGGTGGTGAGGGGTGGTGAGGGGGTGTGTAGAGAGAGGGGGTGTGGTGAGGGTGTAGAGATGGGGGTGGTGAGGGTGTAGGAGGGGGGTGGTGAGGGGTGTAGAGAGGGGGTGGTGAGTAGAGAGGGGTGGTGAGGGAGGGGTGTAGAGAGGGGGGTGGTGAGGGTGTAGGGATGGGGTGGTGTGAAGGGGGTGGGGTGTAGGGATGGGGTGAGGGTGTAGGGATGGGGGTGAGGGTAGAGAGAGGGTGAGGGGTGAGGGTGTAGAGAGTGAGGGGTGTAGAGGGGGGAGGGTGTAGAGAGGGGGTAAGGGTGTGAGAGGTGAGGGTGTAGGGATGGGGTCAAGGTGTAGAGAGGGGAGTGAGGGTGTAGGGATGGGGTGAGGTGTAGGGATGGGGGTGAGGGGTGTAGAGAGGGGTGGTGAGGTGTAGGGATGGGGTGAGGGGTGTAGAGGGTGAGGGGTGTAGGGATGGGGTGAGGGTGTAGGGATGGGGTGAGGGTGTGGGGATGGGGGTTAGGGTGTGAGAGAGAGGGTGAGGGGGTGAGGGTGTAGAGGGGGTGAGGGTGTAGAGAGGGTGAGGGTAGAGGGGGGTGAGGGTGTAGAGAGGGGTGAGGGTGTAGGGGGGTGAGGGTGTAGAGATGGAGGTGAGGGTGTATGAGGGGGTGAGGTGTAGAGAGGGATGAGGGGGTAGAGGGTGGTGAGGAGGGGTGGTGAGGGTGTGGGGATGGGTGAGGGGTGTAGGGATGGGGTGAGGGTAGGGATGGGGTGAGGTGTAGGGATGGGGGTGAGGGTGTAGAGAGGGGTGAGGGGTGTAGAGAGGGTGAGGGTGTAGAGGGGTGAGGGTGTAGAGAGGGGGTGTGAGGGTGTAGAGAGGGGGGTGAGGGGTGTGAGAGAGGGGTGAGGGTGTAGAGGGGTGAGGGTGTAGGGATGGGGGTGTAGAGAGGGGGGTGAGGGTGTGAGAGAGGGGGGGGTGTAGAGAGGGGAGTTCTTGTGTAGGTTCCCCACTCTAGTAAACAGGTCATCGTCTGCATGAGGTTATCGTACTCTAAAAAAAAATGTTCATCGTAAATTCGTTAAGATGTCGTAAATGGAGAATAAGTCCACGTCATACGCCCGCCAGCCGCACTCGCCGCCCTACCAAAACAAACACAAAAGGTGGGATATATTTTTCCTCCAGCTGTCTTCCAAAACCAGACGCAAAACCCACGCACTTACTCACGCACTCAAACTCGCCTCTTCCTTTTCTCTTATACCCGGTTAGTGCTCACTACCAGGATATAGGACATTTTCCAAGCCGTAATACCAGGATATCCGGATATATCCCAAGTTCTTGTACCCATAAATCATTCTAATACCAGCTGGGACATGAAATACCAGGACATTTTCCAAGCCTTTATACACCGTTACAATACCGATACTCCCATACTCCCTGGTGTCCCAAATACCGACACAGGTGACACTACCCACCAGAACAAATTCCTGAACTTGACAGGTATAAACAAAAGCTCTCCAACATTTCCTGAGCTACAGGATGATGTTTACTCTCTCTATCTCTCTCTCTCACTCTCTCTCTCTCTCGTTCTTTCTTTTTTCTCTATCTTCACTCGACAAATGAAAAACTAGAGTATTTCACAAAGTCAATCATCCACCCACCCATTCAACCATCCACCCACCCAGTCAGTCACACAATAACTCCCCATAACACACCACCACCAGCAGGTCGTCGTGTGCAGGGTATATAACTGTGGCCGGGAACACGACAAATTAAACCCATTCCCCTAAACGACACCTAAATTTAGTGGGCCATTACACCCGTCGCCCCCCTCCCCTCACACACACCCCACGATATAACATATAAATAGACCAAAATGGCGTCCAATAAGTGCTAAGCCTCGACATATTACTACAATGGGCGAAATATTATAATAGAATGGCAGCTTGAACTGAAGTCTGGGAAGAAAATTAACGTTGATTTTTCTTCATCTTGGGTCGATTACATTTAAAGGAAGAGAAGTAATTGATGTTTAGATTGTGTTTAATGGATGTTTTGGTTATTATTACTATTAGTATTAATTATTACTATTATTATTGTAGAAGTAATAATAGCAGTTAGTCTCATTCCTATTATCATTATGAAAAAATAGGTCAATATTAACAATAAAATGAACAACTGCCTAATAATAAAAAAAATCACACACACACACACACACACACACACACATACAGGCAAAATTAAAAAAATAAACATGTGTAGAGAAAAAATAGGATGATAACGTAGACAAAACTGAACAAAAAGCCGGGAAATGCAAATAAATGGGACAAAAGAGAAAAAATCCCGGAATTTATATGAACACGGAATAACCTGCCAAGGGGGAAACCCAAGTAAAATAGGACAAATTAAGAAGAGTTAGAGACATTATGAAACACACACACACACACACAGAAACACACACACACACACACACACACACACACACACACACACACACACACAGAAACACACATACAAAACATTCACATATACACACACAACCAATCATTCACACACTACACACAACAAAACATTCACACACACACACACACACACACGTACAGGGGTCGAACGTGACGGTTCCACTTCCTGCCCAAAGTTTGTGTTTATTATAAACCTCCACGAGCGCACGCGCTTACACACACACATATCAGGTGCACAACGAAGCACGGTGCACAAGGTGGATGTTGAGCACAAGGGAACCGCCCAAGCTTATGGTGCACCAAGAGGACTTTGAAATGATCACTGTGCACCAAGGTGGCCTAGACGTCGTGCACCCAGAGAAGT
Source organism: Homarus americanus (assembly GCF_018991925.1). Taxonomy (NCBI): domain Eukaryota; kingdom Metazoa; phylum Arthropoda; class Malacostraca; order Decapoda; family Nephropidae; genus Homarus; species Homarus americanus. Next base: position 75,943 of record NW_024718983.1, on the reverse strand, counting down.
ATGTGTGTGTGTGTGTGTGTGTGTGTTAAGCATCGTGCACCAGGTAGCCGCAGTGCACCAAGGAGACAGTCATGGGCGGGGTTGGAGGGTGGGGAAGGGGGTGACAGGTATTGGTGCGCGCCTGACTGGTGACTGGCAGGTAACTGGTCACGTGTTGGCGCTGCGCAGTGTCACGATTTACGAGTTGAAGAAGGTCCTCACGCTAGTTTATTTTAGTGACCGTTTATTGTGGCTCGGTACATCACGGTCACTCACTGGTACATCACGGTCACTCACTGGTACATCACGGTCACTCACTGGTACATCACGGTCACTCACTGGTACATCACGGTCACTCTCTGGTACATCACGGTCACTCTCTGGTACATCTCGGTCACTCTCTGGTACATCACGGTCACTCTCTGGTACATCACGGTCACTCTCTGGTACATCACGGTCACTCACTGGTACATCACGGTAACTTCTGTACATCACGGTAACTTTCTGGTACATCACGGTCACTCTCTGGTACATCACGGTCACCACTGGTACATCACGGTCACTTACTGGTACATCACGTCACCACTGGTACATCACGGTCACTTACTGGCACATCTCGGTCACCACTGGTACATCACTTACTGGTACATCACGGTCACCACTGGTACATCACGGTCACTTACTGGTACATCACGGTCACCACTGGTACATCACGGTCACCGGTACATCACGCCACCTACTTGCGGCATCACGGTAACTTTCATAAGCATCACGGGTCACTCACTGGCACATCACGGGCACTTACTGGTACATCACGGTCACCACTGGTACATCACGGTCACTCTCTGGTACATCACGGTCACTCTCTGGTACATCTCGGTCACATCACGGTCACTCTCTGGCACATCACGGTCACTCTCTGGTACATCACGGGCATTCTCAGATACATTGCGGTCACTCTCTTGATACATTGCGGTCACTCTGGTATTCCGCAGTCACTCATTGTCTTTGTCTTCCAGGTGACCGCCTCCAGCACACCATGACAGCAGAGGTCAGCCACACAATATTTTTTTCTCCCAATTCCTCAAATAACTCGAGGGAAAAAAGTATTAATTTACCGTAACACACACACACTCTCTCTTAACAACTATAGGGTCATTGGAAGCTTTCTTCATTTATCCTCGTGTATGTCTCTAGAATACACACACACCTACACAGTATAAAAGTGTAAAGGTGACAGGAGCATATGAGTTCAATTATATTATAGACGTGTGTGTGTGTGTGTGTGTGTGTGTGTGTGTGTGTGTGTGTGTGTGTGTGTGTGTGTGTGTGTGTGTGTGTGTGTGTGTGTGTGTGTGTAAGACGGAAGAACGAAAATAACAAGAGGTAAAGAACAAGAATAAGGAGGTAGGAAAGTGGAGAATGAAGAAGAAAAGTGGAATAACGAAGATAACAGGTGATAAAGGTGAGATAAATGGAAAGTAAGAATTGAGAGACGAAGAATAAGAATAAGGACATAACAAAGGATGATAGTATATACGAAATAAGTGACATAGGTGATAAATTTAATAAAGGAGAGTAGAATGAATAGAAAAGGGAGTGAAGGAAGAGGAAGGAGGAGACTAATGAAGGTGAAAGGAATAAATGAGGAAAATGAGGATAAAGGAAGATAATGAGATATGAGGGGGATAAATGAGGAGGAAGACGAAGATAGAAAAGGAGAATAATGAGGAGAGGAGGGAAAGAGAGCCAGGCGCCAGACAGATGACGTATTATTTCTACGTCACCTGAAACGCCAACCAAAAACAGTTGTTGTTGTTGTTGTTGTTGTTTATAGTGGTAGTGTTGTTTTTGTTGTCGTTGGTTGTAATGTTTTTGTTGTTATTTGTGGTGGTGGTAATATTGTGTTACTCTCGTTATTGTTATTGTTGGTGTTACTGGTAGTGGTAGTAGTAGTGGTAGAGGTGGTGGTGGTGGTAGTAGTAGTAGTAGTCCCAATGGTTAATGTTTTGTTATTTTTAATACTACTGTCGTCACTGTTGCTCTAAAAACTGACCCAAGACACAGCTTCATCAGACACCACCAGTATAGTGAGGAACAACCGTAGTGGTGGCTCAGGGTGAGGTAGATACCTGACATCACACACACACACACACACACACACACACACACACACACACACACACACACACACACACACACACACACCGTCAGCTGGACACGAGATTCGACCATCACCATCATCATCACTATCATAATCATCATCACCACCACATCAATGGAGTTCTCAGAAGTCATGATATAGGATGGTGACGCAAGATGTGAGGACACCCAGGCCCAGAAAGCAACACACCCTCAGATATGAACAGTCCGGATGACGTGAAAATTACGCACCGCAGTTTATTTCCCTTAAAGATAAACCTAACCAAACATATCCTAATCTAACCAAACATATCCTATCCTAACCTAACCTAACCTAACCTAACCAAACATATCCTAACCTAACCAAACGAACCGTAACTTAACCCAACCAAACATATGCTAGCCAAACAAAACCTAACCTAAATTAATCCAATACCCAGGTAGAGGTAGTGTTATGGTGTTTAATTATCAGGTGAAATAAGCTAGGGAAGGGGGGGGGTGAATCTTCATATAACAGAACACACACACACACACACACACACACACACACACACACACACACACACACACATCATCCAGACATACCAGAGCAGGTAAACAAGAAGGAATATAGCACAAGTACCGTAATTTCCACCTGGTGAATGTCCAACAGCGGTGATTCAGCCTAGACACGACAGTATAGTGTGGATACAACGAACTAAAACTTCTTATTACGAAGAAAACAGGAACTTTTCTGTTATGAGAAGGTTTAATGGTTACAGAGGTTAGGTTAGGTAAAGTGATATTAGACCTGGAAGCCAAAAGTTAATCACTCTAAATTTAAAACCTCGTTAGCAGCAGCAAAAACTGATGGCCTCTCTGTCTCACACACCGCTCCTTAAGCACGCACCACCGACCGCTAATACTACATCAACACTCAACACCAGACACTGCACCAATAGAACCAGATATTTCTCACAGCTGACCTATAAAACACTGCAGCAGCATCATCCATCATCACCAACTCTCATACACACGACACTCTCACCCAGGTAATGTGAGAAGCCTGGAACCTTAAACCCCTTTAGTACAATGATTTAACCCCCTCAGTACAATGATTTAACCCCCTCAGTACAATGATTTAACCCCCTCAGTACAATGATTTAACCCCTTTAGTACAACGATTTAACCCCCTCAGTACAATGATTTAACCCCCTCAGTACAATGATTTAACCCCCCCAGTACAATGATTTAACCCCCTCAGTACAATGATTTAACCCTCAGTACAATGATTTAACCTCTAGGCCAATGATTAACCCCAGTACAATGATTTAACCCCCAGTACAACAGATTTAACCTCAGTACAATGACGAACTCTCAGTACAATGATTTAACCCCAGTACAATGATTTAACTCCCTCTAGTACAAATGATTTAACTCCTCAGTTAAATGATTTAAACCCTTAGTACAATGATTTAACCTCTAGTACAATGATTTAACTCTCAGTAATAACAACAAATGATTTAATCCTCAAAGTACAATGATTTAACCTCAGTACAATGATTAACTCCTCAGTCCATCGACGAATCTCAGTCTGTCGGATTTGACTCTCTATACGATTTAACCCTCAGTAAAAATGCACGATTTAACCCCAGCAATGATTTAACCTCAGTACAATGATTTAACCCTGTACAATGATTTAACTCCCCAGTACAATGATTTAACCTCTATACAATGATTTAACCTCAGGCTACAATGATTTAACCCCTCAGTACAATGTCGATGAATTCTCGAAAGGTTACAACAATGATTAACCTCTCAGTACAATGATTTAACCCCCTCAGTACAATGATTTAACCCCCTCAGTACAATGATTTAACCCCCTCAGTACAATGATTTAACCCCCTCAGTATAATGATTTAACCCCCTCAGTACAATGATTTAACCCCCTCAGTATAATGTCATTTGACTAGAGGGTACAGGAAATTGTATGTACAAAGTTCAAAAATCGTACTCAAGGTTAAGTGATCGTACTCAAGTGATTACACCATCGTACTCAAGCGATTACACCATCGTACTCAGGGGGTTAATCGTAAACTGCATAATGACAAGTTAGGTTAAGTTAGGTTAGGTTAGAATACCATAAGGACGTAGCCTAAAATCAACACAAACATAAAAGTCTTTCCCAAGCACAAAAACAGTATATAAACGACATGCACTAACGCTTGCAACAGCACTTCAAGCACTCCGCATCATGCAAAAACAGACGTCACGGGTATGCAAGATGTGAATTGTTCTCCCTGATGTGTGTGTGTGTGTGTGTGTGTGTGTGTGTGTGTGTGTGTGTGCAACTCCACCAAATATTTCCACCACGCGATACACGCCCAAAGGTACAAGAATGCCAATCAGTCTTTCACTCACAGGTAATGTAAGACTCTCTCTCTCCACACTCTGATGCTTCCTGTGTGAATCATTCTTTCTGTCAACACCACTCACTCACTCAGTCACGCACTTACCACACTCACTCACACGTGCTACCAACATCAGTCATTCACTCGCTCACCAGTCATTCACTTATTCACTCACACGGGCTGCCAACACCATTCACACACACACACACACACACACACACACACACACACACACACACACACACACACACACACACACACCTCAAGCACTGAATCTTTATACCCAATACCACCAAGAAAGAAATAAAGAGTCAGTCAGGTGAGAGGAGGTAGAGGGAAGGGAAAGGGAGAAGGGAGGGGAAGGAAAGGGAAAGGGAGGAGGGAGAAGGAGATGAGAGGAAGAGAGGGGGAGATGTGAGGAGGATGGAGTGCCTTAACCCTGGATCTGTCACCACCACACAACTCCCTCCCTCTTACTGGTCGACACAGTCTTGTGTTTAGCATGGAATTTACGTCTTCGTTTACGACTTTACGTCTTCTTCTTCATGATCTTCTTCTTCCTATCTTCTTCTCCATGATCTTCTTTCTTTCCATGATCATCTTCTTCTTCTCCATGATCATCTTCTTCTCCATGATCTTCTTCTTCTCCATGATCATCTTCTTCTTCCATGATCATCTTCTTCTTCCATGATCATCTTCTTCTTCCATGATCATCATCTTCTCCGATCATCTTCTTCTTCTCCATTATCATCTTCTTCTCTCCATTATCATCTTCTTCTTCTCCATTATCATCTTCTTCTCCATGATCTTCTTCATGATCTTCACGATCTTCTTTCTTCTCCATGATCTTCCATGATCTTCTTTCTCCATGATCATCTTCTTCTTCTCATGATCTTATTCTTCTCCATGATTCTCTCCATGATCTTCTTTTCCATGATTCTTTTCCATGATCTTCTTTTTCCATGATCATCTTCTTCTTCCATGATCATCTTCTTCTTCTCCATGATCATCTTCTTCTTCTCCATGATCATCTTCTTCTTCCATGATCATCTTCTTCTTCTCCATGATCATCTTCTTTCTCTCCATGATCATCATCTTCTTCCATGATCATCTTCTTCTTCTCCATTATCATCTTCTTCTTCTCCATTATCATCTTCTTCTTCTCCATTATCATCTTCTTTCTTCTCCATGATCTTCTTCATGATCTTCACGATCTTCTTCTCCATGATCTTCTTCTCCATGATCATCTTTCTTCTTCCATGATCATCTTCTTCTTCTCCATGATCATCTTTCTTCTCCATTATCATCTTCTTCTTTCCATTATCATCTTCTTCTTCTCCATTATCATCTTTCTTCTCCATTATCATCTTCTTCTTCTCCATTATCATCTTCTTCTTCTCCATGATCACGATCTTCTTTTCTTCCATGATCTTCTTCTATGATCTTCACGATCTTCTTTTCCACAGATCTTCTTCTCCATGATCATCTTCTTCTTCTTCATGATCATCTTCTTCTTCTCCATGATCATCTTCTTCTTCTCCATGATCATCTTTCTTCTCCATGATCATCTTCTTCTTCCATTATCATCTTCTTCTTCTCCATTATCATCTTCTTTCTTCTCCATTATCATCTTCTTCTTCTCCATTATCATCTTCTTCTTCTCCATGATCTTCTTGATCTTCACGATCTTCTTTCTTCTCCCTATGATCTTCTTCATGATCTCCACGATCTTCTTCTTTCTCCATGATCTTCTTTTCTCCATGATCTTCCATGATCTCTCCATGATCATCTTCTCCATGATCTTTTTATCCATTATCTTCTTAAAACCATACACCCCAAAATCTCTCACACACACACACACACACACACACACACACACACACATACAACATCCTGACCACCGAAGGGTTCAAGACGTACCTGGCGCTCCTCTCGGAGCAGCCAGGTCAACTGTTGTTGCCATACCAACCCCTCCCGAACCCTCCCACCGGAATATCAACAAGTTCTCGCCAGAAGTTACAATTTCATTTAGGAAAGGAATGGAACCAGTGTTAAACAGAGGTGAACAGTGTAAGTCAGTGAGAACAACTCAACAGTAACAGTCGTACCCAAGTTAACTCACACAGTGAGGTCCCAGGTACCCAGTGATAACGGCCCGTGAGACCCAACAACAACCAGCGATGTGTTAATCCGTCTACGATAGGAAGGACTGGGACCACACCTCACTCATATAACACCATCTGTGAGGGAATTACTATACCACGTCAGGTCCCTCATAACACCATCTGTGAGGGAGTTACTACACCACGTGAGGCCCCTATAACACCATCTGTGAGGGAATTACTACACCACGAGGCCCCTCATAACACCATCTGTGAGGGAATTACTACACCACGTGAGGCCCCTCATAACACCATCTGTGAGGGAATTACTACACCACGTGAGGCCCCTCATAACACCATCTGTGAGGGAATTACTACACCACGTGAGGCCGCTCATAACACCATCTGTGAGGATTACTACACCACGTGGTCCCTCATAACACCATCTGTGAGGGAATTACTACACCACGTGGTCCCTCATAACACCATCTGTGAGGGAATTACTACACCACGTCAGGTCCTTCATAACACCATCAGAGGAAACTACTACACCACGTGAGGTCCCTCCTAACACCATCTGGGAGGGAGTTACTACACTACATATTTGTGCTGTTAACACCTACATTAATCTGAATGTTCACTGTATGTTCCTTTACCTTTCTAATGAAGGCGTTTGTTAAACCACCAATGTATGTAATAAGTCATTTATGTCCAATGTATATTAGCCTGGGCTGCAGAACTTTTAATAAACCGTTAATTATTACTCTCCTCTGGACATTTACCCAGCGACTCCAATTTTACCAGAAATATCAACAATAAACAAAAAAACTAAGAAAAAATATATACAAATATAAATTTACTTTATGACCTAAAACCAATGTATTAACCCCTTAAGCATTAAAGGGTTAAACTAGTGTCCACAAAGAGTTTAAACCATCATCACCAAGGGGTTAATACTTCATTCTCAAAGGGTTAAATCTCTATCATCAGCAAGGGTCAAATCATCATCCTCAAGGTGATAAACCATCATCCCCAAAAGGTTAAACACAATACAAAACCAAAATAAAAAATAAACTGAAAAAAAACCCAATAAATAAACCAAAATAACTCACAAGACACAACCCAGGCCATAAATTTATATAGGATCGAGTAAAGCCTAAAATATCTGGTTCCCTGCTCACCCCCCACCAAAAAACTGAACTCATTCCCCAAAAATATTACCCTCAACCCACCAAAAATCTGATTCTCCCCACCCAAAAATAAAACAACAAAATAATAATAAATAAGCATATGACTCTATAAACAGCTAAAGTAGAGGGGTGAATGTTGTGTAATTTCTGGTTCCTGCCCCAAAGTATTCCCCCTCTCCACTACCTCCCTACCCCCTTAATATCCCCCTCAGCAAGATAATGCCTTAAGTATATGCGTAAAAAAAAATTGATGCACAGTTGTAAATCTAAAGGGTGGAGCCATTTTTACCTGCCAAGATTATTACTGGGGATGATTATTATTACCTGTATTATTATTATTATTATTATTATTATTTATTATTATTATGTACGAATAAGAAAAAAACTTAGGTCTTAATATTTTTCTTAAGGTGAGAAATAAACTTTATGAATGAGGATAGAAATTTTTTTTTTTACATGCCAAGAATTTTTTACCATAATTTACGACGAAGACAAAACTACACCTGTCTTCAATATTTTCTTGAGGTAAATAATAAATGATTGGGGAAGAAAATAGATTTACGTCGGAATCTTTGTTCATGATTTACTACGAAGAAAAAAACTCACACTCAATGTTTTCTTTAATAGTTTTTAAGGCGGG
>NW_024718983.1:0-62500 GCF_018991925.1 Homarus americanus | reverse complement strand
TAGGACGCAGGAAGAAGACAGGAGGGAGGAAGTATGTGGAGGATGCAGGAAGAAGGAAGACAGGGAGGAAGTGTGAAGAGGAAGACAAGAGGGAGGAAGTGGAGGAGGAGGAAGGCAGGAAGACAGGAGGGAGGAAGTGTGGAGGAAGTAGGACGCAGGAAGAAGACAGGAGGGAGGAAGTGTGTGGAGGATGCAGGAAGAAGGAAGACAGGGAGGAAGTGGAAGAGGAAGACAAGAGGGAGGAAGTGTGTGGAGGAGGAGGAGGCAGGAAGACAGGAGGGAGGAAGTGGAGGATGCAAAGAGAAGGAAGACAGGGGAGGAAGAGTGAAGAGGAAAACAAGAGGGAGGAAGTGTGTGGAGGAGGAGGAAGGCAGGAACTACGGCCACTGGTCACAGCCGACGGACACCTCAACATTATCACAAATTATCCTCTTGCACGGCCCCTCCTGCGTACGGGCCCCTTCCTGTGGACGCCCCACCCTGTGTGCATGGTCCCTCCTGTAGTGTACGGCTCTTCCTGTGCACGGGCCCTTCTGTGTACGGCCCCTATTAACCTGCGCATGACTCTTGTAAACAACATGGCCACCCACACCACTCATGCACACAGTACGTCCGCCCTCACCCGAAATGAACTATATTTATCACCTTAACCCATCAGATGCCCGCCACTCAGGTACCCATCAGATGTCCGCCACTCAGGTACCCATCAGATGTCCGCCACCAGGTATCCATCAAATGCCCGCTACCAGATACCCATCAGATGCCCGCCACTCAGGTACCCATCAGATGTCCGCCACTCAGGTACCCATCACGCTAGGAAGGTGTACTGTATACATACGGTGCAGCTCAACAGTACACAGAGCCAGTAGCAGGGGGTGGGTGTGAGGGGTCACTGTGCACATGAATGAAGTTGTTTATGTTGGAAATATTCCTGTTTTATCTCTCTGGTCCCTGTAGGAATCTATGACCAGCTGCTGCAACATGGGTCAGTGTGTGTATGTTAGTCTTCTGAGTCTTCTTTCCTTTTCCATCGTTCATTTTTCCTCCTTCCCTCCCTCCCTTCTACATTCTGTTCTCCCTTATTCATCATCAGCCAATCTCCATTCCTCTCATCCTCCACTCTTCCTGACCTCCCTTCCTATATATCATCCACTTCTTCCCTTCCCACCATCCACTTTCCTCCTTCCCTTCATCCAACCTCCCACCTACCCTGCCACACCATCATAACTGACATATTAAGACACTAACGACCCCTCATGACCCGGTAACAAGTCACGCCCCAGTATCTCTCGCTATATTTGACTGCTCACTTTACCAGCTAAGATACGTAAAGAGGTGGGCGAGTGTAAAGAGGCCGGGTAATGCGGTATAACCAAATTTAACCTGATATTAACTTTTTGGGGGGTAAGGTTAAAGTCAGGACAGGATAAATATACAGAAATTTAACCAAATATTAACCTTCTTCTGGGTGAACTTAACTGAGGAGAGTAATACTATATAACGAAAATTTAACTAATATTAACTTTTCACAATAAAATTAACTTCTCACTAAGCACCGAGTTAAAAATTTTACGGTAAACTCTACATTAAAAAAAAAAATTTAGTGAAAAGTTAAAGATCCAAACAGCATAACGATATTAAAACTGACAAAGGTTCTTAAGTTAAACCGAAGTGATTGTATCTAACACTTTAACCCACGACACCAACACTAACTCTCTATAAAGTTAATGTTATATTTTTTTTAACTTAACTGGAGATACGAGAATACGGTTAACGCAGGTAAGAATTCTCAATGGATCGTAAGTTAACCCCCCCCCCTTGCATACTTAACTACATATATAAGTACTTATTTAGCTGATCCTACTTAAGTTACAACACAAACCTTCACTTATAATACTACAAAGAGCAACGCGTCCCCCGTGTGTACAACTCTCCACGTACAGCAGTTATCGTGTACACACCATCTTACGTACACAAATCCATGTAGACCAAGTTATACACCAACACACCTCTAGCCATGTCCCTCCATGTACACTTACAGGCATGTGCTCCACCACCAGCCATGTGTACCAGCTAAAAAGAGAGAGAGAGAGAGAGAGAGAAAAAATAACGAAAAATAGACAAACGAAAATAAAATGTCCGAGAACTTAAAAAAAAATCAAGAGAAATAACCCAAGAAATGTGAAAGATAAAGAGAAATAAAATAGAAAATAATACCTCTAATGGGACGCCATGACTTAGACACGGAGAAAATGTGATAACGGACGCTAATGGGGTAGAAGAAACGATATGAAAGGAGGAGGAGGAAAGAATACAATATAATAAAAATGTAAGATATTAGAGGATAAATATGAGAGAGAGAGAGCAGGTATACGCCCATTACCTGTTCTATTTAATAATAATGTCATTATGTGAGGGTGTAATTCCTCAGTAGTGTACATGGGTGTGGGGCAGTGTACATACATCTTTACAGGTGTGTACATAAGTGTGAGAAATGTGAGTGTGGGGGTGTACATCGCCATTACATGTGTATACGTGTGGGTGTACATCTGCCATTACAGGCGAGGTACATCAGTGTGGAGAAATGTACATCAGTACGGGTGAAAGTACATGAGTGTAAGGGGCTGTACACCGTCATTACCAGGTGTGTACATCGGTGTGAGGAAGTGTACACCGTCATTACCAGGTGTGTACATCGGTGTGGGGAAGTGTACACCGTCATTACCAGGTGTGTACATCGGTGTAGGGAAGTGTACACCGTCATTACCAGGTGTGTGTACATCGGTGTGGGGAAATACCGTCATTACCAGGTGTGTCATCAGGAAGTACACCGTCATTACCGTGTGTGTATCGGTGTAGGAAGTGTACACCGTCATTACAAGACATCGGTGTAGGAAGGTCAGTCATTACCAGGTGTGTACATCGGTGGAAGGCCGTCATTACGGTGAATCGGTGTAGGATGTACACCGTCATTACCAGGTGCGACGATGTACATTACCATTATAATGACGGGAAGTGATGATGATGTTGTTGTTGTACCATTATCTTGGCCCGAAGGTGTTGGCTTGTGTGTTTGTTTGTTTGTTTGTTTTGGAAGAAGATTGTTTTGTTCCGTGTTGTTGTTGTCTTTGTTGTTTTGCTTCCGTTGTTTCTTGAGTTGTTTGTTTCGGGCTTTGTATGTCTTGGCCGTGTGTGTGTGTGTTTGTGTGGAAATTTGTTTGTTCTGGTGTTTTTCTTTGTTTCTGATTTTGGTATTTTTTATTCATTATCTTCTCTCTCTCTCTCTCTCTCTCTCTCTCTCTCTCTCTCTCTCTCTCTCTTCTCTCTTCCTCACTCACTTCTCTCACTATCTCATTCACTCACCCTCCCACTCCCCCCTCTCACCACTCCTCCCACTCACCTCCCACTGCCCCTCTCACTTTCTTCCCACTCATTGACCTTGAAAGTCCTCCTTCTTCACTTACTTCCTCACCTTCTCCTGTTCCTCCCTTACAATAACCTTGAGAGAGAGAGAGAGAGAGAGAGAGAGAGGGGAGAGAGAGAGAGAGAGAGAGAGGGGGGGGGGGAGAGAGAGAGAGAGAGAGAGAGAGAGACCATTGTAACCATCTCAGAGGACAGGTTTGGGTATGGCCACAGCTGGAGGAGATGGCCTTAGCTGGTAGAATGGCCACGCCGGATAGAACTTTCGCTTACTCAAGTTACAGAACTTTTCACAAATTACTTTTCTCCGATAGGGGAGGTGGAAGGAGGAGGGAAGGAGGAGGGAAGGGAAAGGAAGGAGGGGAGGGAGGAGGGGGAGGGAGGGAGGAGGGAGGAGGGAGGGAGGGAGGAGGGAGGTAGTGAAAGGAGGAGGGAGGGAAATGAAGGTGAGAAGAGGGAGGGGGAGGGAGGAGAGGGAAGGTTAAAGGAGGGAGGAGGTGATCGCAGCTCCAGGGTTAGATCGAATCGGAGGGCTCTGTTAGTGCTCTGAGAGAGAGAGAGAGAGAGGGGGAGAGAGAGAGAGAGAGAGAGAGAGAGAGAGATTAGTTTTAGTTTAACAAATTTATTGACAAAGCTTGTATTACAGTTAGCCTATTGTGAGCAATTCAGTCAGGTCTTTGACACTGAGGGTGGCATCACTACTGCCACGCATGACAGAGGTAGAGAGAGAAGGATAGGATTATACATAGTAAGTAAACCAACACTGATCCTCCCCTGTACACAAGTATCAGTCAACACGAGTCTACTACATATACTCGTGTGTTTACGCTGGTGTTCATTCATGGAGGAGTCAACACACCCGGCCGTTACCTGTACGAGTCGTAAGGTGGGCGTCAAGGTTGCTACCACCTCCACCCTCCTGCATCTTGGTGTAGTGTGTTGTGTTCCTGCTGTGGTGGTTGTGTCTTGCTGTGGTGTGTTGCTGTGGTGTTGTGTTGCTGCTGTTGTGTTGTGTTCCTGCTGTGGTGTGTGTTGCTGTTGCTGTTGCTGCTGTGGTGTTGTGTTCCTGCTGTGGTGTGTTCCTGTGGTGTTGTGCTGCTGTTCTGTTGTTGTGGTATTGTGTTATGTGCTGTGGTGTTGCTGTGTGATGTGTATTGTAGTGTTTGAGTGTGGTGTTGTGGTATTGAATGTAGTGTCGTGTTGTGATGCGTGTTGTGGTGTACTGTGTTGTGTTGTTGTAATGTTGGATGTAGTGTTGTGTGTGTGTGTGTGTGTGTGTCTTGGTGTTGATTTGTGTGTTGTTGGGTGTAGTGTTGTGTTAGTGTGTGTGTGTGTGTGTCGTGGTGTTGATTTGTGTGTTGTTGGGTGTAGTGTTGTGTGGTCGTGTCGAGTCACCTCCCACACACCCCCACCTCCTCCTCCACGGTTACCAGCTGCCGTCTCCACCTCCAGCTTCCTTCCTCTCCCCCTCCACCATCTGTGCCTCCCTGCTCCTCACATCCTCATTAAGTTGGCTAGTTCAGATATTTCCTCCTCCCTCATACGTAAACCCCTTCCTCCTCCGCCTCCTCCTGTTTCTTATTCCCTTCTTCTTCTCCTGTTTCTTATTCCTTTCCCTCCTCTACTTCTTCTGTATCCACATTCTCCTTACCTCCCTCCTCTCCCCAACACACTGACCACAACACCCCATTCTCTTACACACACTGACCACACACCCTCTTCTCTCCCCCAATACACTGACCACAACCCTACTTTCTCTCCTCTCCAATACACTGACCACAACACCCCTATTTCTCCTCTAATACACTGACCACAACACCCTACTTCTAATACACTGACCACAACACCCCTACTTCTCCCCCTAATACACTGACCACAACACCCCTCCTCTCTCAATACACTGACCACAACACCCCTACTTCTCCTTCAATACACTGACCACAACACCCCTACTTCTCCTCCCCCAATACACTGACCACAACACCCCTCCCTCCCCCAATACACTGACCACAACACCCCATTTTCCTCCTTCTCCCCCACACTGACCACAACACCCCCATTTCCCCTCCTCCCCCAATACACTGACCACAACACCTACTCCTCTCCCCCTACTCACACCTCTCTCCCCAATACACTGACCACAACACCCCTGCCCTCCCCAATACCTCCACAACACCCTCCTCCCCTCCCAATACACTGACCACAACACCTCCTGAGTCTCTACACCAACATCTTATCTAAGCCATTGAACCAGACTACACCACCTACCACATCACACTCACTACCACACCATACTAACTACCACTCACTACCACACCATACTCACAACTACACCACACTCACTACACACTATATCACCACCACACTCACTACCACACCATACTCCACCACACCACTCCACCCACTCACACCACACTACTCACCACACCACCAACCACACTCCACTACCACTCCATACCCACACCACACACTCCACCACACTATACTCACACCACACTCACTACCACACTATACTCACACCCACACCCACTACCACACTATACCTACACCACACACTCCACTCCACACTATACTCACACCACACTCACTACCAGACTCACTAACACGCTCACACCACACTCACTACCATACCAGCTAACCATGCTCTTGCCTGGGCCATACCACCTACCACACCATTTACCACCGCTTGATCATCATCTTGCCTAGGTCACACCATCTACCACACTACACCAAGCCACAGCATCTTATCACCGCCATCAGTCAAGAACACACAGCCAAACCTGACAAGGCGAGCCGATAAACCGATATCCAAGGTCCATCTAATCTCACCTGGTCGTGTAGGATTCTAAACTGGTTCATTAAGGTGACAGGTGGGTGGACTGTTACTGCTGGGAAGATGTGGCAGGGAGTGTTTGCTGGGTAACAGAGCCACGCACACACACACATATACACACTAATGAATTAATAACGGTTGCCCTCGTAAGAGGATGTTTGCCAAGGGCCTCCTAGGTGAATTTGTTATGTGAGCTGTCGCCAATACAACAACCACACCCTAAGTTAACGAGTTGCATGACCCAGTGTCAAAGAATAATCCGAGAAGACCGGGCAACTCGTCAACTGCACTGGCTAATCATTACCCGAAATCGATTAACATCTAGGTTCCCACGGGTAGACCATAGTTTCAGCCTGCCCGGGGATCGAACCAGGGTCCGCTAGCTTGCGAGGCCAGCATGCTGACAATTACACCACAGGTCGCCACAACACACACAAAACTTACATATCTTCCTAATTCAAAAATCCTATATCAAATTTATATGAAATCGAGTAAAATTCTGTAGGTAAAGAAAGATCTATCAACATGTCTGACCACCAGCCTACCAGTCAACCCTGAGACATCTTCGACATAAGAATCTCCTCCAGGTAGCCCACACACGACCCCTGACCTTCCCAGTTGACTAATAACTTATAAGAACTAGTCTGGTCAAAGTCATCAGGTGATTCCTCCCATGTGAAGTGATGCTCCCGGAACTCACTCACCAGGTAGATCTCAGGTGTAGTAAGTCATTAATTAAGACTTACAGGTAATGGTAATTAGTTTTTGTTTCTGTTTGGGAGATTCCTTTACTATCTTCATGGCTTACTTAAGAGGTAAATGTCATGGTTTTAAGATGCATTTATATCCATTGTGTAAGTTAAGGTAGTGGGTTAAGACATAAAGTAGTGAGCCAGATGACAGGTAGAGGCCCCACACCAGGCTCCTAGGCCCCTCACCAGGCTCATAGGCCCCACACCAGGCTCATAGGCTCCACACCAGGCTCATAGGCCCCACACCAGGCTCCTAGGCCCCACACCAGGCTCATAGGCCCCACACCAGGCTCATAGGCCCCACACCAGGCTCATAGGCCCCACACCAGGCTCCTTGGCCCCCACACCAGGCTCCTGGGTATACCTGTCCCTGTACTCTTGTTTCGGAATAAATGTTTGAATCTGAATCCGATTTGAATTGATATCATGATGCTCTCTCTCTCTCCACCACGACCACCTCCAACACTACGACCACCTCCAGCACTACGACCACTCTCAGCAGGACAGTCACCTTCATAACCATCACCACAATACCCACCTTCACCACTACCTCCAGCACCAAACGAATCGACTACCATCACCTCTACCACCATCACCTCCACCACCATCATCACACCATCACCACACCACCTCCAGCCCACATGACTTCACCACCTTCACCCACTGACCACCTGTGATGTTTGAGACGTCAACAAAAACACCACCAAGAAACACACCACAAGTTACAATCTCTCTCTCTCTCTCTCTCTCTCTCTCTCTCTCTCTCATTTTACAGGTGGATATTTGCGTTTGTTTATGTCCTTCAACTGATAGATTTTCTTCATTGTTTACAACTGGCAACAACCTTCACACACACACACACACCCGGGGTTCAGAAGGTTCTAACACACTAAACCCTCACACTTATCTGACACGTTCAACCACAGTTCATGACCCTCCGACACACTGAACCCTGACACCCTGGGTTCAGAAAAGTCAAACACACTGAACCCATTCTTCCTCATCAGCTGCATTCAGCCAGCGTACAAGATCTCACCCAGACAGGTCATGAAAGACAGACAGACAGACAGACAGACAGACAGACAGACAGACAGACAGACAGACAGACACACACACACACACACACACACACACACACACACACACACACACTATTATGTTCCTGGTCACGTACACACACGACCCATCGACTCACAATAGCAAGTCGTCTCGTGCATTTAAAAAACCTTCACAGTGAAAAACACGTCTGAATGAGCGACACATTTTTTTTTCAGTAGTCATTGTCATGTTTATATCTTCCTCAGTAAACAAACAGTTACACAGATGCCTTTGAACTGAAGTCGAATCGGTGAGTTTAGTTAAGATATTCCTCTAGTCAGTCAGTCAGTTACCCACCCCTCAGTCAGTCAGTCAGTCAGCTACCTATACCCACCATTATTCTTTCAGTCAGTTACCCACCCCTTAGTCAATCAGACAATTAGCTACTCATCCCCACTGTTCATATCCCTTGTTCCACCCCCCTCCCCTCCAAGAACCTCTCCTCCCTCAGTGACACGCTGCCCCCTACAGCTCTCCTGGTCCCAGTTTAATATCTGGGGTGACTCAAGATAACTCCTGACAGCCGATAAGTGAGAATGAATGGCAGATGAGTAAGGGTGACCCGGCGTAGGAGGAGGGGGGAGGAAGGGGGTTGTCAGAGATAAGTGTGTAAGGGGGTAAATATGTTAGACAATAGGGGGAGGGGAAGGGGAGGGGGCCAAGATTAGTTAGAAAGGGAGGTGATATAATGAGATAGGGGGAGACATGTAGGCAGATGTAGGAAGGGGAGTAATGGAGGGAAGAGATGAGTGTAGGTAGAAGGTAGATGGAAGGAAGGAGTCTGTGGGGAAGGAGCTGTGGGGAAGGAACGAGTCTGTGGGGAAGGGAGGGAGTCTGGGGAAGGAGGAGTCTGTGGGGGAAGGAGGGAGTCAGTGGGGAAGGAAGGAGTCTGTGGGGAAGGAGGGAGTCAGTGGGGAAGGGAGGGAGTCTGTGGGAAGGGGAGGGAGTCTGTGGGGAAGGAAGGAGTCAGTGGGGAAGGAGGAGTCTGTGGGGAAGGAGGGAGTCAGTGGGGAAGGAAGGAGTCTGTGGTGGAGGGAGTCAGTGGGGAAGGGATGGAGTCTGTGGGGAAGGAGGGAGTCAGTGGAGAAGGAGGGAGGTAGTGAGGCTGTTAGGTAGGGATGAAGGAGTGTGAGAGAGGCAGACAGTGAGGGGTAGATGTGTGGGAAGCAGGCAGTGAGGGGAGGGAGGAGGGAAGGGTGAGGGGAGGTGTGAGGACGTGGCAGGGGTGAGGGTGTTTGAGGATTAAACTTAGCGAGGTCGCTTGTTGTCTGCCAAGTCGGATGGACATGGCGTCCACCCCCCCCCACACACACACACAACATTACAATCCCAAGACACACCCCCCATCTCCCTACCCTCCACGTCTCTCCACTACCCCCACACACACAATAATGTAACATTGCCAATCCCAAGACAAGACCCCTCATCTCCCCCTACCTCATCAAGTCTTCTCCACCTCCCCCACACACACAACATTACAATCCCAAGACACACTCCCCCCATCTCCCCCTACCCTCCACGTCTCTCCACCTCCCCACACTCCCACCCTCCCTATGATAGGTTAGGCTCTGACTCCGGGTCTTACTAAGGCTTCTCTGCTCATTCTTTACAGTATATATAAAAGATAGTAAGACTCCTCGAGGAAAGAAAAGGAACTTATACCAATAATACAATGTTATCTTAAGTCAATACCACATCAGTGTTTACCTCACAACAACGCCCTGGGACGAGACGACACCTGGCGGACGTCACGAGAACCTCTTTGCCTGTGTGGGTTCTCGACTTCCTCTCTCGTCAGGATCACCTTTGTTGACCACTTGTCTTCACAGTCCCACACTAGTAGCGGGAATCTTAATCAGTTCCACAGCTTTAAAGTTCCACAGCTTCACTCACATCGTTAAAAGTTTCACTCATAGTTAAAAGGTTTCACATTTCCACTCACGAAGTTTTAAAAGTTATAGTCTCAACACACTAATTGCAAAAGTTTCTACAGTTCCTCGCCAGAAATCAAACGTTTTAAAGTTTCAAATGTGTTGTCGAAAGTTCTACAATTCCCTATCAAAACGTCCATCTCAAACTCAAAATGTCCAGAGTTTAACAAAAATTCCATCAATAAAATCACCAAACATCACTCACTGTGGTACGATAAACACAAGTTAATTCCTTTCTACTGTACCTCACAACACTGTAAAAAGTATCACTTGTACTTTTTCACAAGCACAAAAGCGATAGAAAGCGAACTTGTATATATATATGACCCCACAAGACACAAGTTAGTCAGTTTTCCACAAGTACCATACAAGATCGAGTGAGAACCTGTAGGCCACGATACGTAAAATAAAATCGAAAATTAACAAGTCAATCAATGTAGTACAAGTCAGTCAAGGAGGAGGAGGATGACTTTTAGACCACCACACACACATACACCTCGCCAACGACAGCCTCTGCCTTCCCTACAAGCACAGACACAACACTACACTTACTCACACACACGGACCCCCCCAAAAAAGTCGATGATAATCAATACTAAGGTGTGGCTCACGGTCTGGCGCCAGGTTAATGAGGCTCGGGGAACACCACAGGTAAGGTAAGGTAAGGTAAGGTAAGGTAAGGTAAGGTAAGGTTAGGTTAGGTTAGGTTCTCTTGTTACGTGTCCCAACAACACACCCGCGTTATGGTAAGGAAAACCGATATCACAAAAATAAATAAATAAATAAATCATAAAAAACATTGACAATTGTAACAATAAGAAAAAAATGAAAATAAAAAGATGAAAACTTATGCAAAAAAAAATCCTCAAGATCAGCGATTAGACTTTTATGAGAAGCCTTTACGAAAACTAACACTAAAGAAACAAGGAGCATAACAGAAGCTTAACCAAGAGTACATAGGTAACATTTTGAGTCTAAGTAGCATTTCCAGTCAGGGTTACGTAGTTATTACTCCAGCTGTTACGTAAAAATTACACTAATAACAGAATGACAATAACGGGTCCTTAAAGAGATAAGTGTTTTCCTATGTTATTTTCCCTCTCACTCCCTTCGTAATTAGAGAGAATAACAATAACACAATAATAATAAACGCTCCTTAATTAACGTTATTTCCTTGTTGCCTTTGTATTTAACGCTTCCTATAACGTCTGTGGTGATATTTGAAGATTACTTAAAGAATCTCCACCTTCGCTTATTTCACCTAAAGATTAACTACCCCAACGCTATTTGAGGGTAGGGTAGGGTAGGGTAGGGTAGGGTAGGGTAGGTTAGGGTAGGGTAGGGTAGGGTAGGGTAGGGTAGGGTAGGGTAGGTTAGGGTAGGGTAGGGTAGGGTAGGGTTAGGGTGAGGGTGGGGTAGGGGTGGGGTTTAGGGTAGGGTAGAGATGGGTTGGGGTGAGAGTGGGAGTGGGGTTAGGGGGTAGGGGTGGGGTTAGGGTGAGGGGTAGGGGAGGGGCGGTTAATCTTTAGGTGAAATAAGCTAGGGTGGTGATTCTTCAGGTGGTCCAAATTCTTGCCTCTACAAGTAACTCAGTAACACGTAACAGTAACATCAGTAACACGTAACAGTATACACAAGATATTCATTAGAAGAAGAATATAACACTACCATTATTAACATTACCACCATCACCACTACCATTACTACAATTACCACCATCACTACAATTACCACCATCACCACTATCACCACTACCATCACTCACCACCACAATCAGCACCATCACTACAATTACCACCATCACCACTATCACCACTACCATCACTCACCACCACAATCAGCACCATCACTACAATTACCACCATCACCACTATCACCACAATCACCATCATCACTACAATTACCACCATCACCACTACCATCACTACAATTACCACCATCACCACCATCACCATCATCACCACTACCACCACTCACCACCACAATCAGCACCATCACTACAGTTACCACCATCACCACCATAGTTATCATCATTATCACTATCAGCTCTCACCACCCCAGTGAACGTGAACGACACCAACACGACTTACAGTGTCATACACAACACACACACACACACACACACACACACACACACACACACCGCCGCCGCGACGCAGAATAAACGACTCTCTTCCATCTTGACTCTTCATTGTCACCCGTATCTGATGTGTGGTGGTGGTGAGGAGGTGGTGGTGTGTGTGTGCATGGTGCAGTGGTGGTGATGTGTGGTGGTGGTGAGGAGGTGGTGGTGTGTGTGCATGGTGCAGTGGTGGTGATGTGTGGTGGTGATGAAGAGGTGGTGATGTGTGGTGTTGGTGTGTGTGTGCATGGTGTGGTGGTAGTGATGTGGTGGAAATGAATCAATCGTCTCTCTCTCTCTCTCTCTCTCTCTCTCTCTCTCTCTCTCTCTCTCTCTCTCTCTCACACCGAAGTTCTGCATCAGGACCTCACCAGAGTTAGTTAGCCACGGCCGCCAGCACCACCTCCCACAGGATATTGGGAACATGTGAGTTGTGTCCTCCTGCAGGCGGCCTCGGCAGAAATAGTCTGATAGATCCATTTTCCTCCCCCCTGGACCATTCTCACTCGTCTTGTTAATGTGTGTGTGTGTCTGTGTGTGTCTGTGTGTGTGTGTGTGTGTGTGTGTGTGTCTGTGTGTGTGTACGCGCGCGCGGGGGGTAAATACTTGTGGTGAAGACTTAACACCTGAACACATAATGATGAAGAGGGTGAAGAGGAAGAGGATGATGAAGAGGAGGAGGAGGAGGAGGAGGATAATGATGATGTGAGAAGCTCTAGCACCTTAGCTGAACCACTTTGCCCCGGCGATGCCACAATAAACAAGACGACAACGAGGTCCAGATAGTACCAGATGATGTCACACGGGGGTAGATAGTGCCAAGTAGTGCCAGTTGATGTCAGGCAAGACTAAGATAGTGCCAGTGTCAAATACTATTAAACATGCACTAGCTAGACCAGTGCCAAACGGTGCTATACAGTGAAGTACGACATAAAATAATATAACACAATTTCAGATGGTACCAGTTTGTCCTACACACTGACTGACATAATACCAAGGCAAGTGCCGGATCGTGTCAGGTGGTTCTAGAACATTTCAGATGGTGCTCGTTCTACACTGGACAGACATTAGGTGGTGCCAGGCTTTATCATATGGTTATAAACAGTGCCAGTTGGTATTAGTGCCAAAAATATTAGGTTTACTAAGCAATGCCAGATGGTTCCAGATGGTTCCACACAGTGCTAGAGCGAAATGATGCGAGTGTCAAATAGTGCTCATATAGTGCCATAAAATTCTAGATAGTGCCAAATAGAGCTAAATTATATTAGACAGTGCCAATCATTGTTAGATAAAACCAGACAGTGCCGCCAGACAGTGCGGCTGCCGAGACAACCCCCCCCCCCCCCGTGTGTCGTCCATGATCGTGTACCAGGTCACTGTGCCACTACAACCGCTATAAAGTTAATGGCGCCCAGGTGTGGTGGTGTGGTGTTGTAATGGTGTGAATCACGTGGCGGTGTCATGGTGTGGCTCTGTTATTATGTAGTGGTGTAATGGTGATGTGGTACTGTGATGTGTGGTGATGTTGTTGTGATGGTGTGGCGGTGGAGTGGTGGCGGTGGTGTGGTGGAATGGTGGTGGTGGAGTGGTGATACTGGTGGTGGTGGTGTAAATGGTGGTGGTGGTAAAATGGTGGTGGTGGTAAATGGTGGTGGTGGTGGTAAAATGGTGGTGGTGGTGGTAAATGGTGGTGGTGGTAAAATGGTGGTGGTGGTAAATGGTGGTGGTAAATGGTGGTGTGTAAAATGGTGGTGGTGGTAAATGGTGGTGGTGGTAGTAAATGGTGGTGGTGGTAAATGGTGGTGGTGGTAAAATGGTGGTGGTGGTAAATGTGGTAGTATTGGTAAATTTGGTGGTGGTAAATGGTGGTGGTGGTAAATGGTGGTGGTAAATGGTGGTGGTAAATGGTGGTAGTGGTAAATGGTGGTGGTGGTAAAGTGGTGGTGGTAGGTAAAGTGGTGGTGAGGGTGGTGGTGGTGGTAAAGTGGTGTGGTGGTTGTAAAATTGGTTGGTGGTGGTAAAGTGGTGGTGGTGGTGGTGTGGTGGTGGGTGGGTAAATGGTGGGGTGGTGGTGGTGGGTAAAGTGGTGGGTGGTGGTGATGGATGGTGTATGGTAGTGGTGGTGGTGGTAAAGGTGGTGGTTGGTGTAGTGGTGGTGGTAGGGGGTGGTGGTGGTGTAGTGGTGGTGATAGGGGTGGTGGTGTAGTGGTGGGTGGTGGTGGTGGTGAGATGACCTGATGACCACATGGAATTAAAATGTTCAATGCAGGATCCAACTTCCCCATGCATATCCCACGTCCTTCATGCATGTCCTGTGTAAGACCTCCATGCGTGTCTCTCTTCTGCCCTCCTCCCACCCACCTCATTCTCTCCTACCTCCTCCTCCATACCTGAGTGTCCAGTACCACTTCCCAGCACCCATCCTCTTACCACAATCACCAACACTATCTCAGCACACCACCCCATCCTCATCAGCACACCACCCTATCAGCACACCACCCACCACCCATCAGTAGCCATACCACCTCCTCAATTTTCCGGCTGAATACATCGTGTGATCGGCGCCTGATACATCGTAACCTGGGTGACAGGACCCTCGTCCGTTATATAACAGTCTCTTCTTCCTCGTCCACCTTCTCCTCTTCTCCTCCTCTCTTTCCTCTACCTTCTCCTTCTGCCTCCCCACTCTCCTTCTCCTCGCCTTCCTCCAATGAACCAGTGACAACGAACAGTAGCAGCAGATGTTACTCAAGATACACTATAGGATTTGACAGTCCAGGAGTATATCAAGGTCACAAAAGCTGGTATAAATAGTAGTCTGGGGGGTGGGAGGTCAAGCAGGATGGAGGAAGGAGAAGGAAGGGTGGAGGCAGGGGGAGAGAGGGTAGGAAAAGAAAAGCAGGGGTATAAGCTGAGTAGGAGGGAGGGAAGAAAACTCAAGCAGGGTAGGAGGAAAGAGAGGGAAGGAGGATGGAAGGAGGAGAAGGTAGGAGGGAGGAGGGAGGAAGGTAGGAAGGAGGAAGGAGGAAGGAGGGAGGGAAGGGTAGGAAGGAGGGAAGGAGGAAGTGTAGGAAGGAGGGAAGGGAGGAAGAGGAGGAGGGAAGGGAGGAAGGGAGGAGGGAAGGGTAGGAAGGAGGGAAGGAGGAAGGAGGAGGAAGGGTAGGAAGGAGGAGGAAGGTAGGAAGGAGGGAAGGAGGAAGAGGAGGAGGAAGAGGAGTAGGAAGGAGGAGGGAAGGGTAGGAAGGAGGAAGGGAGGAAGGAGGAGGGAAGGGTAAGGAAGGAGAGGGAGGAAGGAGGAGGAAGGGAAGGAGGAGGGAAGTGGGAAGGAGGAAGGGGAGGAAGGAGGAGGGAAGGGAGGAAGAGGAGGAAGGGGAGGAAGGAGGAGGAAAGGGAGGAAGGAGGAGGAAGGGTAGGAAGGAGGGAAGGGAGGAAGGAGGAGAAGGGAGGAAGGAGGAGGGAAGGAGGAAGGAGGAAGGAGGAAGGAGAGGGAAGGTAGGAAGGAGGGAAGGGAGGAAGGAGGAGGAAAGAGTAGGAAGGAGGAAGGGGAGGAAGGAGGGAGGAAAGGGGAGGAAGGAGGAAAAGAGTAGGAAGGAGAGGAGGAAGGAGGAGGAAGAGGAGGAAGGAGGAGGGAAGTGAGGAAGGAGGGAAGGGAGGAAGGAGGAGGGGAAGGGTAGGAAGGAGGGAAGGGGAGGAAGGAGGAGGAAAGGGGAGGAAGGAGGAAGGAGGAAGAGAGGGAAGGGGAGGGAAGGAGGAGAAGGAGAGGAAGGAGGAAGGGAGGAAGGAGGAGAAGGGAGGAAGGAGGAGGAAGGAGTAGGAAGGAGGAGGGAAGATGGGAAGGAGGGAAGGGAGGAGGAAGGGTAGGAAGGAGGAAGGGGAGGAAGGAGGAGGGAAGGGGAGGAAGGAGGAGGGAAGAGGAGTAGGAGAGGAGGAGGGAAGAGTAGGAAGGAGGAGGGAAGGAAGGAAGGAGGAAGAGGGTAGGAAGGAGAGGAAGGAGTAAGGAAGGAGGAGGAAGGGTAAGGAAGGAGGAGAGGGAAGGGATAGGAAGGAGGGAGGAAGGGTGGGAAGGAGGGAGGAGGGAGAGGGAGGAAAAGGAGGAGGAAGGGAGTAGGAAGGAGGATGGGAAAGGTAGGAAGGAGGGAAGGGTAGGAAAGGAGGAAAGGTAGGAAGGAGGAGGAAGAGTAGAAGGAGGATGGGAAGGGTAGGAAGGAGGAAGGGTAGGAAGGAAGGGAGGAAGGAGGAGGGAAGGTAGGAAGGAGGAGGAAGGGTGGGAAGGAGGGAGGAAGGGTGGGAGGAGGAGGGAAGGGTAGGAAGGAGGAGGGAAGGGTAGGAAGGAGGAGGAAGAGGTAGGAAGGAGGAGGGAGGGAAGGTAGGAAGGAGGAGGAAGGGTAGGGAAGGAGGAGAAAAGAGTAGGAAGGAGGATGGAAGGGTAGGAAGGAGGGAAGGGTAGGAAGGAGGGAAGGGAGTGGGAAGGAGGAGGAGGTAGGAAGGAGGGAAGGGGTGAGGAAGGAGGAGGGAAGGGTAGGAAGGAGGAGGGAAGGGTAGGAAGGAGGAGGGAAGGAGTAGGAAGGAGGAGGGAAGGGTAGGGAAGGAGGAGGGAAGGGAGTAGGAAGGAGGAGGAGGGTAGGAAGGAGGGAAGAGAGGTAGGAAGGAGGAGGGAAGAGTGGAAGGAGGATGGAAGGGTAGGAAGGAGGAAGGGTAGGAAGGAGGGAAGGGTGGAAGAGGAGGAGGGAAGGGTAGGAAGGAGGGAGGGAAGGGTAGGAAGGAGGAGGGAAGGGAGAGGAAGGAGGAAGGGTAGGAAGGAGGAGGGAAGGGTGGGAAGGAGGGGAAGGGAGGAAGGAGGAGGGAAGGGAGGAAGGAGGAGGGAAGAGGTGGGAAGGAGGAGGGAAGGGTAGGAAGGAGGAGGGAAGGGAGGAAGGAGGAGGGAAGGTAGGAAGGAAGGGAGGAAGGAGAAGGGAAGGGGGAGGAAGGAGGAGGGGAAGGGTAGAAGGAGGAAGGGAGGAAGGAGGAGGAAGAGGTAGGAAGGAGGAGGAAAGAGTAGGAAGGAGGGAAGGGTGGGAGAGGAGGAAGGGTAGGAAGGAGGAGGGAAGGGAGGAAGGAGGAGGGAAGGGTAGGAAGGAGGAGGAAGGGAGGAAGGAGGGAAGGGAGGAAGGAGGAGGGAAGGGTATGAGGACAGTGAGGGAAGATGCAAACAGGAGTATAACCAGTGTAGGAGAGAGAGGGAGGAAGGAAAGAAGGTTGGGAAGGAGGAGAGGAAGGGAGAGGGTGGGAGGGAAGGAGAGTGGGAGGGAAGGAGAGGTGGGAGGGAAGGAGAGGTGGGAGGGAAGGAGAGAGTGGGAGGAAGGAAGTGAGGAGGAAGGAGAGGGTGGGAGGAAGGAGGAGGGAGATGCAGCAGCTCACCTGGCAGGTAGGCAGGTGGTCGCCGCTTACCACCACCTGATCACGGGCCAAGACCAGTTTTTGGACGCATTGTCATTTTTCAACCTCAGCTACTGTGGACGAGGAGTCGGGACCTACCACCGCCAGCAGGAGACCGTGTTTGCACGTTCTTCTTGCTTCTCTCTACTGCCGGGGATACTTCACGTTCCTTAGAGCTTAACACGTCCCCTGTTTACATAGTTTGAGTCTGTCGCCTTTACGTTCCTCACGAGCTACAGGTAACTCGTGATGTTAAGATTGATGTTACTTTTCTCTCTCGTTCTCTACTATTTACCTGCCTTACTTCCTTTATTACGTTCCTATCTATTATCTCCTTTTCTTTCTCTATCCTTCCTTCTCCTGTGTTGGTAAAAGTACAGTACAGTGTCTTCCACCTGTTAACTGTATCACATGATGGTGCATCCCTGTCTCTAATGATTTTTCTGGAATCACTTTACCTGTACTGGTGGTTCTGGGTAAAAACGTGACGGTGAACACACACACACACACACACACACACACACACACACACACACACACACACACACACACACACACACACACACACACATAATGAATATATTCTCGTCACATAGTTCCAAGTCCACAGAGAAAATGCCAGTACAAGCAATCAAGAGCTCTTTCAGGCGTTCTTCTCCTCAATACAACAACACACTTATAATGACTTACATCACCAGACGATCGTTCGCCAGACTCCTGCCCGCACCGGAGTTCTTTTATGGCTGGAGCGTGAGTGTGTCCATATGTGGCCTGGAGTCACAAAAACAGTCGCGTACATTAGTGTTATAAGTCAAGGAGGGGGGCAGTATCTCCTACCTCAAGTGCTGTCGTCCTCCAGCACCCCTTCCTTATTAAGCCGGTGGGGGTCCAATGTCCTCCTCCACCACCCCCCTCTGCCCACTAAGCCGTGTGTGGTGATGGGTGGGGGATGGTGGAGCGGTGAGTGAGTGTGCCGCCCCTCCCACACACACACACACACACACACACACACACACACACACACACACACACACACACCACACCCACATGGTCTTAATACCATGAATCTCGACCACCATGACCTTGCTGTATGCAGGTGTGGACGTATGCACCTCCTTTCTTTCTCCCTCCCTCCTTTCCTCTCCCCCCCCCTCCTTCAATCAACCTTCCTTCATCCTCCTCTTCCTAACCATCTCCTCAAGATGCACCTCTATACTACTCCCCATCTCCCTCTTTACCTTCGTCCTAATTTTTCCTTCCCTCCCTTCCTATTTCTTAGTATTCCACCACATCATCTTCTCCTCCCTCTCTCTTCCCAACATTGCCACTACTGTTTAGCTCCCTTCGTCCCTTCTCCCCAATTCCACCCCACCACCCCTACTATCTTCCCCACCCCTACGCAATACCACACCATAACCCTCCTCCCTTCCTCTAATAACCGGACTTCCTCCTCTCAAGCCTCTCTTACCTCCCCATACTGTCTATATAGCCTCACCCCTTGTCCACCACCTCTACCTTTCCATTCCCTCTCCTTCACCCATCACCCCAACCCCACTACCCTTTCTGCTCCCCATGACCCATTCTTCCCCACCACCCCACTATCTCATCTTCTCTCATCCCCACCACCACTACCTTCCTCAAACACCTACCACCTCCCTGACTTCACCACGACATCACCAGGGTACATCACCATATCTGAGCTTGGTGAGTCACGGCTCGCTACCTTAAGCTGTCGTGGTGGGTGTTTACTTGTTGCCCCACCTCACACGCCAACACAATTATCACTAGTTTTCAATTCCTATCCTTTATCTGTTTCATTATTCGTCATCATTATCATCAGTTTTGTCTCCATCATCATCCAAAGACAAATTATATTTTCACCATCTCACGTCACCATTATCATCATTATTATAATTACTATTATTTACCTGTTTGTAACTCAACGTGTTTACTAATTACCATCAAACACCTTTTATCATCACAATTATCAGTATATCGTTTACAATCACCATTACTCACATAACTACCACTACCACCAGTAACAACACTATCACCACTACTACCACCAACAGTACCACCCCCAACACTACCACCATTAACAACACCACTACCACTACTACCACCACTATCGCAATGACAACCACCACAGAGATGATAACAACATCAACAACAACATCTCAGTCGCTGCTCTCCAAAGGTCACGTTCGACTGTGGTCATAAAGTCCACGACAATGGCCCTCTGTGACCACCTTACCTCACCCCCCTCCCCGTCCTTCCACTGCCTTCCTCCATCCCTCCCCTCTCCCCCCCTTTCTTCCACTGCCTCTCTCTCTCCTTCCCTTTCCTTTCCTTCAACCGCCCTCCTTTTCTCCCCTTTCCTCCCATTCCCCCGTTCCTTCCACCACCTTCCTCCATTCTCCTCTCCCCTTGTCTCCATATCTTTCCATAACCTTATTCTCCTAACTTCTTCCTCTGTCTCTCATACCTCCTCTCCCTACCCCTTCCGTCTCCCAATAAACCAACAAACCTCCTATATTCTTACCCAGCAGTACCTCTTCATACTGTGAGCACCACTCAAATATTAAAATCACAGTGGTTCAAAATGAAGCCTAATATTCGTCAGGTGAAAGATACCCCTTCACTAGAACCACAGCCGAGATACATAGAGACCTGAGAATAAAACCCATCAACCAGCAGCTGCACACCCTGGCCAGCAGAATCTGACAAAAGATAGAACGATCAGAGCAAGAACTCCTTCAAAGACTCCCACCAGATAACGACAACAACCATACATGGTTCCCAAAAAGTTACCAAATCTTAAAAGGTCCATTACCACCCCCGATCTACACGGCCAGGCAATAGACAACCTCACTAGACCAGCATCCGCCAGTAGGGTCGGTGGAATATGAAATAAGGCCCTTAAAACACCCATGTATGGGACAGGGTAGGATGTCTACATTGTCTAGTGCCTGTACCGACAGACAATAACTAACCCATGACACAACCCTAACACACTATTAGCTTAGCTAGGCGGTCAGCCCACCCTCTCTTACCTCCTCCTAAACTTCTTCAATTTCCGAACTATAACTTCCTTCCCCCACCTCTAATCTTCTTTCACCCTCCTTTCTCTACAAAAAAAATCAATTTTTTTCTTTCTCCCTCCTTCCCTCCTCTTCCATCATTCCCTTTCATTTCCTCCTCCCCAATCCCTCTCCCAACCACCATCAACTCTTTCTCAGTTCCACCCAGTCTCCACATCCTTTTCCTCCTCCCGGGACTTAGAAACCTTCCATATCAGGATAGCTTAAAGAAACTAAACTTGCATTCCCTAGAAAGACGAAGAGTGCGGGGAGATATATTAGAAGTATTTAAGTGGGTGAAAGGAATCAATAAAGGAGATATAAATAAAGTTCTTATAATATCCGAGCAGGATAGGACTCGTAGCAACGGATTTAAGTTGGATAAGTTTAGGTTTAGGAGGGAGATAGGAAGAAACTGGTTCACAAATAGGGTGGTAGACGAGTGGAACAAGCTTAGCAACTTTGTAGTAAGTGCTGGGACGCTGGAGAGTTTTAAAAGGAGGCTGGATAGATTCATGGACGATAGAGAGTGGTTGTAACTCCCGACAGGAGCTGCCATGCACAGGCCAACCGGCCTATTGCAGACTCCTTATTTTCTAACGTTCTTCTTATGTAATCTCCCTCCAACCTCCTCCCTCTCGTCTCTCCATCAACCTCCCCCTTCTCCCTAACACCCCCCCCCTCCTCACCACCTTCGCCAACAAGCACGTCCTGAGATCACCCCTCAAGCACACATCTCGTGAGACGAGCATTATAAAAATTGACGATGCTGTGTTTTAAAAGCACTTAACCTTGATCACCTGCCTCAGGCCCTACCTAACTTAACCCTTAACCCTAACCTAACCTAACCTATCCTAACCCAACCCAACCCAACCCAACCTACCTAGGGCTCTCCGGTGTTACACAAACCATTAAATGTACCGAAACAATAAAGGTTAAAAGCCGAAACTGTTGTTGGCTGTTTTCTGTACATTAATGTGACTTAATAATAATAATAATAATAATAATAATGATAATAATAATAATAATAATAAAGTAACTTCCTAAGACAAAGTTGGACGGATACCAGAACAGACTGACACGAGGACGGACGGAAAGCTTACATTCCTTCCTCCTCCTCCTCCTCCTCCTCTTCTCTCCTTCCTTCCTCCTCCTCCTCTTCTCTCCTTTCTTCCTCCTCCTCCTCTTCTCTCCTTCCTTCCTCCTCCTCCTCTCCTTCCTTCCTCTCAGAACACCGAAGGAAAGGAATAAACAAAAACATGACTCAAAACAACCACATAACCAAATAAATACAAAAACCACATAAAGCAACGAGGAATAAGAACATAAACCAATAAATAAGGAATAGTAACAATAATGATGAAAGTGGAATAAGCAACATAGAAAAACTAATAATAAAAAAGGAACCTAAAAAGTATAAGGTCTAAGGAGCATAGACAAAAGACCCTCTGATCCAAGGAGACAAAGGAACACACTTGGTCTTAAGACACACTTGGTCTTAAGACACACTTGCGGAGACAATCAATATATCTTGGCGGACAACCTCGGTCAGCCTCCACACATAACACGACACCTTGAGGGATATTTTAGTTGGCGTTCCGTGTTGTCATGCTCCATATACATCGCCAAAAAGTAACACAATCCAGGGTATTTTCTGGTTGTGTTGCTCGTGTTACTGCTCCGTGTTATGCTCCATATATCACCAAAAGTAACACAATCCAGGGTATTTTCTGGTTGTTGCTCGTGTTACTGCTCCGTGTTATGCTCCATATATCACCAAAAGTAACACAATCAAGGGTATTTTCATTGTGTTCCTTGTGTTACTGTTTCGTGTTGCAGGTGTCGTCATGTTTTCCTATCTAAAAAAAATCGCATTAATAATTTATGGGGAGTCTCAGGTATCGCCCATAACATCAACTTCGACTATAATTACCTGGGGTTTATATAATTCCAGGTGTGTTTCATTAATATTATTCCGATACAATTACCTGTATAATCATAAAGTTACAGTACCAGATTTATATTTCATTAATTAACAGGTAAAAAAGGCACACACAACACTCCAAATCATTAATTAATTATTACGATATTTCTCACCTGTCTGGCTCAATTATTACACTAACTCTCATGGCAATATATCAACTCTCATGGCAATACATCAACTCTCATGGCAATATATCAACTCTCATGGCAATATATCAACTCTCATGGCAAAATATCAACTCTCATAGCAATATATCAACTCTCATAGCAATATATCAACTCTCATGGCAATATATCAACTCTCATGGCAATATATCAACTCTCATGGCAATATATCATGGCAACATATCAACTCTCATGGCAATATATCAACTCATGGCAACATATCAACTCAATATATCAACTGGCAATATATCAACTCTCATGGCAATATATCAACTCTCATGGCAATATATCAACTCTCATGGCAACTCATCGGCAATATATCAACTCTCATGGCAATATATCAACTCTCGGCAATATATCAACTCTCATGGCAATATATCAACTCTCATGGCAATATATCAACTCATGGCAATATATCAACTCTCATGCGGCAACCATCAACTCTCATGGCAATATATCAACTCTCGCGGCAATATATCAACTCTCATGGCAATATATCAACTCTCATGGCAAACTATCAACTCTCATGGCAATATATCAACTCTCATGGCAATATATCAACTCTCATGGCAATATATCAACTCTCATGGCAATATATCAACTCTCATGGCAATATATCAACTCTCATGGCAATATATCAACTCTCATGGCAAACTATCAACTCTCATGGCAATATATCAACTTTCATGGCAATATATCAACTCTCATAGCAATATATCAACTCTCATGGCAATATATCAACTCTCATGGCAATATATCAACTCTCATGGCAATATATCAACTCTCATGGCAATATATCAACTCTCATGGCAAACTATCAACTCTCATGGCAATATATCAACTTTCATGGCAATATATCAACTCTCATAGCAATATATCAACTCTCATGGCAATATATCAACTCTCATGGCAATATATCAACTCTCATGGCAAATTATCTCTTATGCTGGCACCTGTAGTTATAACAGCCCCACACTTTACCACAAGAGTCGGTCAGTTCTCCCCCAGAAAGCCCTCCTCCTCCTCCTCACCTCATGGATAGGATAAGGGATAAAATCAGTCTTATATTCGCATACCAAGTGAGGAAATTCGGGAGTTCCTATATCGATAACCTGTCAGGACTCACCCAGGAAGAGGTGTGGGAGACGGCCAGTATAGTTAGGATTCTGTATCATCCTTAAGGCGGGTAAGGTTAGGATTTTGAATCATCCTTAAGGCGGGTAAGGTTAGGATTTTGAATCATCCTTAAGGCGGGTAAGGTTAGGATTCTGTATGATCCTTAAGGCGGGTAAGGTTAGGATTTTGAATCATCCTTAAGGCGGGTAAGGTTAGGATTCTGTATGATCCTTAAGGCGGGTAAGGTTAGGATTCTGTATGATCCTTAAGGCGGGTAAGGTTAGGATTCTGTATCATCCTTAAGGCGGGTAAGGTTAGGATTTTGAATCATCCTTAAGGCGGGTAAGGTTAGGATTCTGTATGATCCTTGTTAAAATAATCATCCCCACCTTAACTACGGATGATACGAGACGGATTCATAAAATACGGAGGAGTCTCAGTGTCTTTGTTCATTCGTTTCAGAGAGTTTCATTGTTCCTTTAACTCGTATATTAATAAGTTATATCATCACCTAAGAGTAACAATTAAACGTAGGATGTGAGTTGGAGAATATATAACAGGCTGTTGTAGACCTTGTACATGAGGCGACAATAGTATAGGTAATAATAAATCAATAAATCCGGGTCCCTCCCTTGGGTTCATCTGTTTACACTTACAACTAAGAGGCGCCGACGACACCAAACGACCCGCTCTTGTGCCAACGGCCTTCGGTAAATAGCCCCCCACCCCCCCTCCTCCTCCTTCCTTCCATAAAAAAACACCTCCAGCACAGACAATCATCAGCGTCTGGCGTTTATATGTCCAGTAATGATTGCGCGGGGTTTTTTTTTTTAAGGTAACTACAGCAGTCGAATTTTTGCCCGCGCTCTGCCTACAATGACGATCTTTTGTGATATGAGCAACAGCTGTCATCTTCGCCTCTACACCACACACCGAGTGACAGAAAGGAAAATACACACACAAACACAAGAAGACAGACAGGGATAGAGAGAGAGAGACAAAAGAAGAGAGACGGGTAGAAAGAGAGAGAAGAGAAACAATGATAGAGACACAAGAAGAGACATATAGAAGAGAGAGACAGCAACAGAGATACAAAAGAGAAGAGAAAAGAGAGAAGAGGTACACAAGAAGAAATACACAAGAAGAGATACAAACAAGAAGAGACACAGTAAAAAAGAGAAAGAGACACAAGAGAAGAGACACAGACGAGATGATGAAGAAAAACGACACCAAAGGAAAAAAATATATTAATCTGGACCAAAATTCTCAAAGGTTCCTAAGATAAATTTTTTCCTCGTAACTGAAGACGTAAGATAAAATGAGGTTTTTATATCAAGTTATATAAAAAAAAAAGATTGCCTGAAGATTAGGGGTAGGGGAGGGGAGGGGAGGGGAGGGAGGGAGGGGAGGGAGGGGAGGGTAGGGGGAGGGGAGGGGAGGGGAGGGAGTGGTGGGAGGGGAGGGAGGGAGGGTAGGTAGGGGGAGGTGGAGGGGTAAGGGAGGGTAGGGTAAAGTAGGTAGGGAAGGGGTAGGTAGGAGGGGTAGGTAGGTTGGAGGGGTAGGTTGAGGGGTAGGTAGGGGTAGGGTGGGTAGTGGAGGGGAGGGGAGGGGAGGGGAGGGAGGGAGGGAGGGAGGGTGGGTGGGAGGGAGGAGGTAGGTGGAGGGAGGGAGGGGAGGGTAGGTAGGTAGGGAAGGTAGGTGGAGGTAGGGTGGAGGGTAGGGGCAGGGTAGGTGGAGGTAGGGAAGGTAGGGAGGTAGTAGGTTGAGGGTAGGTTGAGTGGTGTAGGCAGTAGGGTAGGCTGAGGGTAGGTAGGGTAGGGCAGGACAGGTAGGGTAGACAGGCAGGGTAGGGCAGGCAAGGTAGGGTAGGGTAGGTGGAGGGACATCACACAAACCCACCAACTCATAGGCAAATCTCTAAATCCCAAACCCCGAACCCCATACACCGGACCCTGAACTTCTCACCGAACCCCAAGCCCCAAACACCGAATCCCTTGAATCATATTTATAAAGGAACAAAAAATTTATGTCTTTAAAGTCCAGGTAATTCTCTTTTTAATCCAGTGAGGATAATAACAGTTTTAACTAACAAAAATACCCTAAATTAAAGGATAAATTATTATGCTTCATCACTAATATGTTTTGGAACTGTTTCAAGGATTTTGTGGCTGTGATTTAGCCCTGAGTGATGATGGGAGTCTGTGGAAGGAAGCCAACGTGGATCAGGGATATTTTGATCAAAGTCTCTCTCTCTCTCTCTCTCTCTCTCTCTCTCTCTCTCTCTCTCTCTCGAGAGAGAGAGAGAGAGAGAGAGAGAGAGAGAGAGAGAGAGAGAGAGAGAGCATAACAAGTAAAAATACGACAACAAGACGGAGAGGTGCAGGAGGATATCAAAACACACACACACACATCACCAAGACCATGAATGGGACACTGTATTTGGGTACATAGATCAAGATATATATATATATATATATATATATATATATATATATATATATATATATATATATATATATATATATATATATATATATATATTCCAGTACAGAGATCCGACTGCCTGGTGTCAACTCACTAACCCGCTCGTTATATTGTATGTCATGTTACACCAGTCCATGGGCAGATCAGGGGAGGGTCGATCACAGGGCTCTGAGTGTATGTTGTAATGCTTACACAATCATATGGAGGTTTAGACGTGTTGTGTGTGTGTGTGTGTGTGGTGTGTTGTGTGTGTGTGTGTGTGTGTGTGATGGGTGTGTGTGTGTGTGATGGGTGTGGGTGTGTGTGATGGGTGTAAAAAGATGGGTGTGTGTGTGTGTGATGGTGTGTGTGTGTGTGATGGTGTGTGTGTGATGGTGTGTGTGTGTGTGTGTGTGTGTGTGATGGGTGGGTGTGTGATGGTGTGTGTGTGTGTGTGTGATGGTGTGTATGATGGGTGTGTGATGGTGTGGTGTGATGGGTGTGTGTGATGGGTGTGTGTGTGTGTGTGTGATGGGTGGTGTGTGTGATGGGTGTGTGTGTGTGATGGTGTGTGTGTGTGTGTGATGGGTGTGTATGATGTGTGTGTGATGGGTGTGTGTGTGTGTGTGTGATGGGTGTGGGTGTGTGTGATGGTGTGTGTGTGTGGTGGATGGGTGTGTGTGTGTGTGTGTGATGGGTGTGTGTGTGTGATGGGTGTGTGTGTGTGTGTGTGTGATGGGTGTGTGTGTGTGTGGGGTGATGGTGTGTGTGTGTGTGTGTGTGTGTGATGGTGTGTGTGTGTGTGTGATGGGTGTGTGTGATGGGTGTGTGTGTGTGTGTGTGTGTGTGTGTGTGATGGGTGGTGTGTGTGATGGTGTGTGTGTGTGTGTGTGTGTGATGTGTGTGTGATGGTGTGTGTGTGTGATGGGTGTTGTGTGTGTGTGTGTGTGTGTGTGTGTGTGTGTGATGGGTGTGGGTGTGTGTGTATGGATATGTGCGTCTATGATGGATTATTTAATCTTAATTTTGCCACTTACAGCGGTTAGTTTACTGTGCACCCCATACTCCGTCTGTGAGCGGTATCGCAAAAGGATAACAGAATAGGGTTCATAAAGGGTCTGTATAACTAACCCCAGCGGTCAGGATATTCTGGCACTGAATGTTACAGAGTATTTCAAATAAATTCTTTGTTTAGTTCTATACATAAAGGGTAACTTATACACAACTGCGTAAGTACAGTAATGTGAGGCAGTATGTCTGGCCTCACACTTTGTTATTCACATTTGCGTGAGAGGTATTCAAGCACATTGTGTATTTGGTTCTATACAATGATGGATATGTTTGTGTGAGGGGGTGTGGAGTGTGTGGAGTGTGTGGAGTGTGAGGAGTGTGAGGGTGTGTGGGGTATGGAAGGAAGGTGTGGAAGGAGGGTGGTCTTGGGGTGTATGGTGATGGTACAACATTGTATTAGGTACACGAGAGCCATGTCTGCCTAAGTCAGCCATACAAAGGTTACACGTCTCCAAGAAAGACATCCTTAGCCATTTTCAGCTAACCTTGTATCACATTAACTCGCAAAAATACATACGGTACTATGGCACTATCCAGGAAGGTAAGCCTGCCAGAACCAACAAGGATAACAGTGCCAAACAAGACCTGCGGCACTATCAAAGGAAGGTAAGCCTGCCAGAACCAACAAGGATAACAGTGCCAAACAAGACCTTCTGCGGCATTATCCAGGAAGGTAAGCCTGCCAGAACCAACAAGGATAACAGTGCCAAACAAGACCTTCTGCGGCATTATCCAGGAAGGTAAGCCTGCCAGAGTCAACAAGGAGGCCAAAAGCAAACAAGACCCTGCGGCATTATCCAGGAAGGTAAGCCTGCCAGAGCCAAATAAGCGATAACAGTGCCAAACAAGACCTTCTGCGGCACTATCCAGGAAGGTAAGCCTGCCAGAGCCAACAAGGATAACAGTGCCAAACAAGACCTTCTGCGGCACTATCCAGGAAGGTAAGCCTGCCAGAGCCAACAAGGATAACAGTGCCAAACAAGACCTTCTGCGGCACTATCCAGGAAGGTAAGTCTGCCAGAGCCAACAAGGATAACAGTGCCAAACAAGACCTTCTGCGGCACTATCCAGGAAGGTAAGCCTGCCAGAGCCAAATAAGGATAAACAGTGCCAAATGTAATCTTCTGCGGTATTATCCAGGAAGGTAAGCCTGCCAGAGCTAACATGACATGAAAAGCAAACAAGCACCTTCTGGCATTATCCAGGAAGGTAAGTCACAGAGAGCCAACAAGGAGCAATAGTGCCAAACAAGACCTTCTGCGTGGCATGGACCGGTGAAGGTAAGCCTGCCAGAACCAACATGATAACAGTGCCAAACAAGACCTTCTGCGGCACTATCTTAGGAAGTTGCAAAGCTCGCCAGAACCAACAAGGATAACAGTGTTAAACAAGACCTTTGCGGCATTATCCAGGAAGGTAAGCCTGCCAGGAACCAATAACAACAAGGATAACAGTGCCAAAACAAGACCTTCTGCGGCACTATCCAGGAAGGTAAGCCTGCCAGAACCGGGGCATCAAGGATAACAGTGCCAAACAAGACTTTCTGCGTTATCCAGGGGCCGTGTTTTGCCAGAAACTACCAAGGATAACAGTGCCAAACAAGACCTTCTGCGGCATTATCCAGGAAGGTAAGCCTGCCAGAGCCAACAAGGATAACAGTGCCAAACAAGACCTTCTGCGGCATTATCCAGGAAGGTAAGCCTGCCAGAGCCAACAAGGATAACAGTGCCAAATAAGACCTTCTGCGGCATTATCCAGGAAGGTAAGCCTGCCAGAGCCAACAAGGATAACAGTGCCAAACAAGACCTTCTGCGGCATTATCCAGGAAGGTAAGCCTGCCAGAGCCAACAAGGATAACAGTGCCAAACAAGACCTTCTGTGGCACTATCCAGAAAGGTAAGCCTGCCAGAGCCAACAAGGATAACAGTGCCAAACAAGACCTTCTGCGGCACTATCCAGGAAGGTAAGCCTGCCAGAACCAACAAGGATAACAGTGCCAAACAAGACCTTCTGCGGCACTATCCAGGAAGGTAAGCCTGCCAGAGCCAACAAGGATATTGAAAAGCAATAAGACCTTCTGCGGCACTATCCAGGAAGGTAAGCCTGCCAGACCAACAAGGATAATAGTGCAGCACTATCCAGAAGGTAAGTTGCCAGAACCAACATGATAACAGTGCCAAACAAGACCTTCTGCGGCACATTATCCAGGAAGGTAAGCCTGCCAGAGCCAACAAGGATAACAGTGCCAAACAAGACCTTCTGCGGCACTATCCAGGAAGGTAAGCCTGCCAGAGCCAACAAGGATAACAGTGCCAAACAAGACCTTCGGCACTATCCAGGAAGGTAAGCCTGCCAGAGCCAACAAGGATAACAGTGCCAAACAAGACCTTCTGCGGCACTATTTGGAGACGTCAACCTGTATAGAGCAGTAAAGGGAGGAGGAAGGAGTTTAAGTGTTGACTCTCGTGTCAGCAGACGTGAAGGGTGACTCACTCACACTCACGTCACACATTAATTAAGCTAGTGAGGCAAGGGGTAAGCTGCCTCCCTGTGTGTTGACTCACCATGTTGGGAGAAGGAGGGAGATAAAGAAACACAGAAAAATCGAAGGAAGAGAGACGGGCAAACAGAAAATAAAAAAAGGAGTAGGAGGAGGTATACAGTGGAATAAAGAGGGAGACAAGCTGGCAGTGAGTGAAAGTTGACTCAACCTATTTACTTACTTGGTAATGTGACGCATCCTACTTTACTCACGCCCACCATTACGACAGTCGGGGAGTCACCTAACCTAACCATATTTATGTTTTATTGTTTGTACAGAAAGCCTGCCCCCCCAACACACACACGAGAAATTCAGATACCTGAGTCCAAGGTCGAACTTAAACTGGCCATAAGATTAATATACCTGTACCTGTGCTTGTACTTATAGGAGGTGGGTCTTGGGGGTGTGGGTGGGTGTGTATGGGTGTATGAGAGTCTATGAGGTATGGAATGAAGGTGTGGTAGGAGGCTGGTCTTTGGGTGTATGGAGAAGATGTGGGTTTATGGGGATGGTGTGTGTGTGTGTGGGGGGGGGGGAGGTGTCACGCCACTACCACCTTGGGAAGCACCGCAGTACGACGCAGTTCTCGCAGCCTTCACACAATCCTCCCTAATTGCACTTCCTCCGTGACAAAAAACAATATAACAAAGACCAGGCCCTCCATATATCATTCTAGTACAGGTCCTCATTATAATATCATTCTCCGGTACAGTCAACCTGAAGATAAAATTGCAGGTACAGATACAAGTAAAAGTACAGTTACAAGGACAGGTAAGGGTAGAGTTACAAGTACAGGTTAAAGTACAGTTATAAGTACAAATAAAATACAGTTAGCAGGACAAGTAAAGGTAGAATTACAAGTACAGGTACAGTAAGGTTCTCCAATGCTTTCTATATCATGTAATAGAGCGAACAGATTATCACTGCTATTCCATATACACGAATACAGGTACAAAATCCATTACAGGTGGAGGCTACAGTTTTATTCTTATGAAGAGAGAAGCGTAAGGCATAACGGGGAAATTTTACACCTCGGCATAAAACACCTAATGACTCTCATGATTTCAACCCCAATTATACAGCATATAATTTCACAAACCAAAGTACAGGTACAAGAACCAGGTACAGGTACAAGAACCAGGTACAGATACAGAGAGAAGGACAGGTACAGACAAGGACGGGTACAGACAGAAAGACAGGTACAGACAGAAAGACAGGTACAGACAGAAAGACAGGTACAGACAGAAAGACAGGTACAGACAGAAAGACAGGTACAGGCAGAAAGACAGGTGCAGACAGAAAGACAGGTACAGGCAGAAAGACAGGTACAGACAGAAAGACAGATACAGGCAGAAAGACAGGTACAGGCAGAAAGACAGGTACAGGCAGAAAGACAGATACAGGCAGAAAGACAGGTACAGACAGAAAGACAGGTACAGACAGAGACAGGTACAGGCAGAAAGACAGGTACAGGCAGAAAGACAGGTACAGGCAGAAAGACAGGTACAGACAGAAAGACAGATAAGCAGGCAGAAAGACAGATACAGGCAGAAAGACAGGTACAGGCAGAAAGACAGGTACAGGCAGAAAGACAGGTACAGACAGAAAGACAGGTACAGGCAGAAAGACAGATATAGGTAGAGTCACAGGAACCGATACAATTATATACGGGAGTTTTCGAACCATGAATAACAACTGTCAGTATTAAACATCTCACGGGTGAAACACACACACACACACACACACACACACACACACACACACACACACACACACACACAGTTCAGAATAACACCTTACCCACCCATAACAAGAGACGGGAGCTTAATATATACGTGTTGCTATCATTGTCATCTTGGTC
Organism: Homarus americanus; assembly: GCF_018991925.1. Taxonomy (NCBI): domain Eukaryota; kingdom Metazoa; phylum Arthropoda; class Malacostraca; order Decapoda; family Nephropidae; genus Homarus; species Homarus americanus. Next base: position 30,648 of record NW_024718983.1, on the reverse strand, counting down.
GCTTCAACAACTAAAAATTCCAAACTCATTTTTCACTGCAATTCGGATCACATGACACACCTTAACGCAAACGCTAACCTAACCTAACCTAACCTAACCTAACCTAACCTCACCTAACTCATTTTTCACTGCAATTCGGATCACATGACACACCTTAACGCAAACGCTAACCTAACCTAACCTAACCTAACCTAACCTAACCTCACCTAACATAACCAAACCCATTAAACCTAACCTAACCAAACCAAGTGCCTCCAGTACCTATAATAACAGAAACAACAACTATATATTACCCCGAAAAAGACATCTAATTTCAGAACCACTTTGGTATAATCTAATATAAAATAAAAAAAAAATGACTGTATAATACCTAATATTCATAATAGCATTTCCTGGAGGAGACAAAGTAATTATAGTGATTTTCATTATTTATTTTTTACAAGAGACAGACAGACAGACACTATGTATAACTTTTGCCACAACAAGACCTCACACCATCTACCGAACTGACATCGTTTCCCACGCCGTTATGTCTTGAATATTATATTGTTTTTTTTTATCACAAACAAACAAACAAAAACAATGACAAATATGAGATAAAGAATGAAAACAAGTACACACACACACACACACACACACACACACACACACACATCCATCCGGGTCAAGGACATACATTCACCAAGTCATCTCTATTGTGTAAACAAGAGAAACAGACGTGTGTTTTAATTCAAGGTTGCATACAGGAGAAATTCTGCAACGTTTCATTTCTGTTCTTCGCCGGATTCTCTTTTACGTAAACCTGATTAAAAATGTGAGTGGGAAAGATGTACGGACGGAGAGGCAAGTGGACGGAGAGGCAAGTAGACGGAGAGGCAAGTAGACGGAGAGAAGGAGAGACAAAAGGACGGAAAGATATATAGACAGAATGATGGAAAACAAATTCATCTCAGGCATACAGTCAAGGCATAAAACTATACCCTATTTAACAGCGTCGTCATGGAGTCAAAGACGTAAAAATAACCCGTGTTTCGTTCATGATGCGAGTGTGACGGTGCGAGTGTGACGGGGCGAGTGTGATGGTGGGAGTCTTGACGGGGCGAGTGTGGTGGTGCGAGTGTGACAGTGCAGCGGAGTGTGACAGGGCGAGTGTGACAGGGCGAGAATGTGATAGTGGGAGGTGTGACGGGGCGAGTGTGATAGTGGTGCAGTGTGACAGTGCGAAGATGTGACAGGGCGAGAGTGTGACGGGGCGAGTGTGATGGTGCAGAGTGTGACAGTGCGAGTGTGACAGGGCGGAGTGTGACGGGGCGAGGTGTGATGGTGCGAGTGTGACAGTGCAGTGTGATGGTGCGAGTGTGACAGTGCAGGTGTGACAGGGCGAGTGTGATGGTGCGAGTGTGACAGTGCGGTGTGATGGTGCAGTGTGACAGGGCGAAGTGTGACAGTGCGAGTGTGATGGTGCAGGTGTGACAGTACGAGAATTAATGCCGATGGTGCGAGTGGTGTGACGGGGCGAGAGTGTGACAGGGCAGAGTGTGATGGTGCGAGGTGTGACGGGGCGAGAGTGTGACGGGGGCAGTGTGATGGTGCAGAGGTGTGACAGTGCGAGTGTGATGGTGCGAATTAAGCAGTGCGAGTGTGACGGGGCGAGTGTGACGGGGCGGGAAGTGTGATGAGTGCGAGTGTGATGGTGCGAGTGTGACAGTGCGAGTGTGATGGTGCGAGTGTGACAGTGCGAGTGTGATGGTGCGAGTGTGACAGTGCGAGTGTGACGGGGCGAGTGTGACGGTGCAAAGGTCACGGCCCCTCCGTTTCCTGCCTGTCACTTACGAGGACCCCAGACCACACCACCATACAGTACACACACACACACACACTCATATACATACAGATAAATAGGAAGATAGATAGATAGATAGACATTACATACATACATACATACATACATACATACATAAAGAAAAGACAGATAGCAAGACAAGAGACAGACAGACAGACAGACAGACAGACAGACAGATAGATAAATTTCACGAGTATATATCAAATCGGTCCACTTCCTATCATATTTCCTCCATTACATCATAGGTATAGTGTAAACTCCTCCACAAGGAACCTTACATCACCTCATCTCAGCCGTGCTATTATCACCATTGTTCCTGGCACTCATTAACGTCAACTTTCACCTGCATTGTCTTTACACACCTGTCTTCCTTCCTTCCTTGACACTGTGCTTTCGTAATCATCTCATTGCCTCGCCACTATAGAATTCATTGCCTTCTTTCTACAGTCACTATACTTTGTGGTTAACGTGGATATCAATAATGGTGTACTGATATTATGAGTCTATACGCCACTGTAGTCACCATATATTCGCCTTCTCTCACTGTCTTGGCACTATATTTATTGGGATTCATCTTATAGTGACGCCATATACGTTCGCCTTCGTCTCCCTGTAGTCATCACACAATTTCCCTTTACTGGTGCACTGACATCATCATACTTTCGCTTTCACCATCATCACACCATATCACCATTCTTCTTTTGGTATTACCACTATCGGTTAATATATCACTATGCCATTAGTCTCACCATACGTACATAACAACAAACTTCACTCACCATACGTACACAACACCAATCTTCAATCACCATACGTACACAACACCAATCTTCACTCACTATACGTACATAACACCAATCTTCACTCACCATACGTACACAACACCAATCTTCACTCACTATACGTACATAACACCAATCTTCACCATACGTACACAACACCAATCTTCACTCACCATACATACACAACACCAATCTTCACTCACCATATGTACACAACACCAATCTTCACTCACTATACGTACATAACACCAATCTTCACCATACGTACATAGCACCAATCTTCACTCACTATACGTACATAACACCAATCTTCACCATACGTACATAACACCAATCTTCACTCACTATACGTACATAACACCAATCTTCACCATACGTACATAACACCAATCTTCACCATACGTACATAATACCAATCTTCACCATATGTACATAATACCAATCTTCACCATACATACATAACACCAATCTTCACTCACTATACGTACATAACACCAATCTTCACCATACGTACATAACACCAATCTTCACCATACGTACATAACACCAATCTTCACCATACGTACATAACACCAATCTTCACTCACCATGCAGTAATATCACTCTCCTTTCTCCTCCTATCAACACTGTTAACCTGGATTCCTAATAGCTATTGTCTGGACTTCATGCTGAGCTCACACACAACAATACCAATTCACACTGCCAATACCATTCACTCCATGCCTATTACTCCCCCTCCACACTATTACTACCTATGATACGAGTTATTCGGGATGTCGCCTTCGTTGGTGAGCTCTGAGGTGACTAGAGTGGCCAATTATGCCAACATTCACACCTCCCAGTCATCAACCCTCACACCACTGACTTGACCATGTAACGTATTAGTGCTCTTTTAAGTCAAGGTTTTGGATCCCACCGCTGCCACCAACTGTAACGTAATTCCATCCCTAATCAGTGTATACGTGATGTAACTATTCACACCTATTACCAATACTATTTTGTTTTTACTATTACCATTCATGCTATACCACCATAACCAATCCCATCATTACCATTCTTCATATACCATAATAGTCTCTCTCTCTCTCTCTCTCTCTCTCTCTCTCTCTCTCTCTCTCTCTCTCTCTCTCTCTCTCCATTTGGTTATGTCTACAAGTTTAATTTATTTCCTCTCCTTATCTCCCCCGCCCCCCTTAGCCTCCATTACCTTCAAATTTATCCTTTTCTTCTACCTCCAAATCTACTCTTTCCATCTACCTCCAAATCTGCTCCCTCCATCTACCTCCAGCACCTAACCTCCCAGCGTCACTACACCACACTTGCCAGATGTCATCAGCATAACTCACTACTCGATATTCTGTGCCTCTCCCCACCTTCCCTCCATATTCCCAGAGGAGGAGGAAGAAGAGAGAAGAAAATGAAAACGGGAGGGAGGAGGAAGAGAGAAAGGATGTAAAAGGGAAGAGGGTGATATGAGGAGGAGGAAGAGAGGAAGGATTAAAAAGGGAATAAAGAGGGCGATATGGAAAGACTGAAGGAGAAAGGGTGGAGGAGGAAGAGAGAAAGGGTGAAGAATGGAAGAGGATGAGATGGAAAGGAGGAGGAATAGGGGAAGACAGAGGATAAGCAAGGAAGAATGGGGAGGAGGAAGAAAATCAGTAAAAGGAAATGGAGGAGAATGAAGAAGAATAGAGGATGGAAAATAAAGAGAAAGAAAAAAGGAAGGAAGGAGACACAATGAAGAAGGAACGAAACAAGAGATGAAGAAGGGATGAAAAAGAGGAAAGGAAGAAGAGGAGGAACCGGTTAGTACTACCTGCCTCTCACATGGATCACCCCCCCTCCCCCCCCGCGGCACAAGGGGACGTACTGATCCACTCATAAAATCGTCACAAGACCTTAAAAGGGACATTATGTTCCAGGACTAAAAAAAAAAATCATCTTGGTAACATAGGAGTGAAAAATATCCTTTCAGGCGTAGGATTTTTTGTGTGTTATCCTTATGTGTTATATCATCCTCACCATCATCATTATTATTATTTTTTTTTTCTTATTTCCTTATTCGTTTTTTATTTTAATTTTCGTTGTTTCATGTTTTCACATTCACATTATACTGTACTATACTTAATTTATATATAACTTGTATTGAATAACAAAAATTCTAATACAACAAGGGTGAACCAGAGTAAGCCGTGGGTGCAGTGAACAGCTGATGGTGAGAGCAGGCCAGGGGTGTGGGGAGGAAAAATGTCGCCCCATAATGTCAATCCAATCAGTAAGAAAAGGTGGTGGTGGCGTTGACTATTGCACACTAAACACTGCAGCTGATAAACACTTGAGAGCATCAATTATCCTCGCTAAATAATACACCACTATATCTCTGGCTGCCAAGAGGCCTCAGAAGATGATGAAGATTCTTCCTCATCATCATCATCATCATCCCCCTCCTCCTCCTCCTCCAGTAAGTACAGGGGGAAGGTTTCATCCACACAAGCATATCAAACAGGAGACTAGGCGGCCCCGTGTGTGTGTGTGTGTGTGTCACAAGGCCACCTCCCTCAACAAACACACAGACACAAATACGACCATACACACTTAGACACAAATACGACCATACACACTTGCACACAAACACGTACACAATCACCACTAACACACACAAGTACTGTACGTATAAAATAACAAAAACACAAGACACAGGCAGCTTACAGGAATAGATAAACCGGCGCAGTCACAGGTACAGATAAGAGTTTCAGGTACAGATAGTTACAGGTACAGATAGTTACAGGTACAGATAGTTACAGGTACAGATACAGGCAGTTACAGGTAGATACAGATACAGTTGCAAGTACAGATAATTACAGGTAAAGGTGGACGACGTTCGTACACAACCAGGGAAGAATATTAATGTGTGTGGGTTTGTAAGACGCTCCTTAGCTCTTGTAATGACGTCCGCTCCTGTGAATATTACGCCAGAGTGGGGGGGTAGTGGCGGAGGTGGGGAAAGTGGCGAAGGTGGGGGGGGAGGGGGGGAGGGGGCGGAGGTGAGAAAGTGACGGTGGTGGGAGGGAAAGTGGCGTGTGAAAGCTGCTGCAGTGGCGGAGGTGGGGAAGGGTGGAGGGTGAGGAAGTGCTGCAGTGGGGAGGTGGGGGTGGTGCAATAGCGGTGGTGGGAGGAGGAAAATGGTGCAGTGGGGGGTGGGTGAAGTGATGTAGTGGTGGGAGGTGAAGTGGTGCAAGGTGTGGGGGAGGTGAAGTGGTGTAGTGGGGGAGGTGAAGTGGTGTAAGGAGGAGGTGAGATGCAGAGGATGGTGAGGAAGCAGGGAGAAGAAGAAGGAAGGAAGGAAGGAAGGAAGGAAGGAAGGAAGGAAGGGGGAAGTGGGGGAAGAGGGTGTAGGAAGTAGAGAATCACAAGGAAAGACGAGGGAGGGAAAAAACAGGAAGAAGAAGAGTGGGAGGCAGAGGGAAAAGAAAAAAGATGGTGAGAAAACGAAAGGAAGAGGAGGCGGCGGGTTGTGAAATGGAACTTGGGGAGTGACGTAAAAATGGCACAGAGAGAGAGAGAGGAAGAGAACGGGGAGGCGGATATAAGGGAGAGCAGAAAGAAGAGGGGAAAAGTAAGAGAGGAGAGGAACGAGGGAAAGAGATAAGAACCTGAAAAGGACACATGGATAGAAGGGGGATAATGGAAGGAAGAGAGGGTGGGGAGGTGACTGCGAGGAGAGAGGAAATGAGACGAGTAAGATAACGACAGAAGAAGAGGGAGGGGAGAAGAGAGGGATCAGAAGATGGGGATGAGGAAGAGGAGGTAGTAAACTGGGTCAGAGCCTTGGGAGGGGAGGGGGGGGAGCACCGAGAGATTGTCCTAACATGGATATCTTGTGAGGTTTCCACTACCACGACTTTCCTACCACGCTACCACACCACACACTACCACACCCACCACCACACCCTACACACACACACACCCACACCTACCACACACACTACCACCACACACACACACACACACACACACCACACACACACACTTTAAGTGCCTGTATACGTCAGTTGTCCCAGGTGTAGTGTCCCCCCAGTGTCCTTTGGGCAGGCATCCCAGTTGTCCTCCCAGGTAGAGGTATTGTTGGGTAGAGTGACCCAGTGTCCTCAGGAGGCGTCCCAGTTGTCACTCAGGTGCAGGCCAGTATCCTCCCCGGTAGTGTATTGAGTGTCCTCCCAGGTAAGGTGGCCAGCAGTGTCCTCCCAGGTAGAGAGTGACCAGTGTCACTCCCAAGGTAGGCGACCCAGTGTCCTCCCAGGTAGAGTGACCAGTGTCCTCCCAGGTAGAGTGACTGAGTGTCCTCCCAGGTAGAGGCCAGTCGCCTCCCAGGTAGAGTGACCAGTGTCCTCCCAGGTAAGTGACCCAGTGTCCTCCCAGGTAGTGTGACCCAGTGTCCTCCCAGGTAGAGTGACAGTGTCCCTTGAGTAGAGTGACCCAGTGCCGGTGAGTATTGATGTCACTCCGCTCCGTGACTCCACAAATCCTCCAGAAGGGCTATTCCTTACACACAGAAGATGTAAAATGCACGCACCCAACCTCAGTGGCCAAACAAGAAAAAAAAAAAAAAAAAAAATATGTCCAAAGATGGCGTCAAGCTTACTCCATGACTCAACTAGATCCGTTCACTTAACAAGAGCCCGAGGTGGACACAGTTAGCAACTACTGTACATGGAAATAAATATAAAGATTGCCAAGTGAAATGGATTTTTATTAAGTTGACTCTCAGTGTAAGTCTGATGTCATGTTTGGTGTGTGTGTGTGTGTGTGTGTGTGTGTGTGTGTGTGTGTGTTAATTTGCGTCAAGCAGTTATGTGCGTTTTTGTATCTTCACTTACGGGGATTATTCAATTTTGCGAGCCTTTGAGAACCTGAGTGAATAGCGGCTGGTTGGACCATGACTACCACGCCACCACTACCACACAATACTACCACACCACACTACACTACCTACAACACCACACCACACTACCACACCACGCCACACTATACCACCACACTACACTACACTACCTACCACACCACGCCACACTACCACACCACTACACACAACCACATCATACCTCACCACACCACGCCAGACTATACCACCATACTACACTACCTACAACACCACACCACACCACCACGCCACACTATACCACCACACTACACTAATTACCACACCACGCCACACAACCACATCATACCTCACAACACCACACCACCAATCAGGCTTTCAAGAGAGAGAGAAAAAACGAGAAATAAAGAGATATGACGAATAAATAAAAGATGATAGAAGGAATGAAAGAAAATGAAAAAAAAAATAAAACAGGAGATGAAAGACGAAGAATGAGGAGAGATACGAAAGAGAAATAAGAGAAAGGCGTAAACATACACAGGCAAAAATGAAACTAAAAAGAGCAGAGAGAGAGAGAAAGAGAGAGAGAGAACGAATACATGGAAACTGAACTAGAAATGAAAGAGAAACGAGAATAAGAGAAACTGAAATAAAGTCAAAATCATACAAAAACGATAAAGAAAAGAGGAGAAAGACAGACAGACAGACACAGAAAGACAAACAGTGAGAGAGAAAAAGACAGGGAGGGAGAGGGAGATGGAGAGAGAATAGGGGAGGGAGAGACAACAATAAAGATGATTACAAAAAAAGAAAGAGGAAACACAATGAAGGGGGAGAGAGAAAGAGAGAGAAGGATGACAAGAGATATGTGAGAATAGACAGAGAGATAACCTGATGAGTTTTGTGAGAGGCAACAGGAGGAGGAAGAAGGTGATGATGAAGAGTGAGGAAGGGGAACTAGATTAAGAGGAGGAGGAGGAAAAGAAGAGGAAGAAGAAAAATTGGAGAACGATGATGAAAAGAAGGAGAAATAAGAGGACAAAGGTGAAGAGGAAAAAGAAGAAGGTGGTAGAAAAAATAAAGGAAGAAAAATAAAAATAACAAGATTAGGAAGAAGACAATTAAGAGGAGGAGAAAATAGACGACGAAGAATTTGATGAAGATTTGGAGGAGCAACAGATAAAGATGAAGACGAATAATAAGCGCAAGAGAAAAACATATAAGAAAAAACAAGAACATGAACAAAATGAACAAGACTTGGCACTAAGGTTGTATGTATGTAATATACAGTATACCAGTCTTCACAACACACAACACTCAACAAGTGAGGGTAATTTCTTTTAACATTTAAGTAACTTTTCCCTGCAGCGTCTTGTAGTAAACTGGGACAAAGACACAACTAAGTCATAAACATAACACAACTTTAACTTTTAACCCAAAATAACATTTATTTTATTTTACACTAATTACTTTATGCATTAATTTGTTTCACCTTTTTTTTCCGAACTAAATATATATACCTGTATAATGTAAGAGTCCATTTACTGTACTTAAAACCTGAACACAATAAATTTATCACCTAAATTCCAAATGACACACACACTTAACACGCAACTCTCAATGGACTTGGGAAAATATATTCAGTCTAAGTGATAAACAAAATATATAACTTCAACCAAACTCATCTATTACTCCTTTTTTTTCAGGTAAGTCTCAAGTATTTTGTTTTCATCCGCCAACGTCATTATTATTGTGTTTTTTTCCAGGAAAGCCTCAAGTATCTTTTTGTATATTACCCACCATAACTTCTATTTTTCCCAGGTGAGACGAGTATTATTTTTTCCTACGGGCTTCTGCTTGTATATTTTTTCCCAGCTTAGTCTCATGTATTTTTTCTCTTGTTAACTTTATATTTTTATCCCCAGGAGAGCCTCAAGTATCATTTTTTGCGTGGTGCCAGTGAGCCGTTTCCTGTGATCATTCACGTGTCGGAGGAACAAGGAAGACGAAAAAGAATCTTAATTTTTTTTGTTGCTGCTTCTGCCACTTGGACGACTTCCTCAACACGCTCCACCTGATTGTCTCCGCCTTTTTAACTTTTTAACGTCAATGTGTGAGTATTTTTTCCGTGTTGAACGAAGCCAATTGTGTGTATTTAAATACGTATTGCAGAGCTTAGCTTCCTTACCGAGGTGTTTCACTATTGGCTTTGGTGGTCAAGGATTATTCTGGGTGATATACAAATAAACCTACACAAGCACAAGCAATACCACTTCCTTTGCTCACTTCCTTAACTCACTCAATCTCTGTTTCTTGCAATACACGAAGCAAACACAAGCAATACCAGTTCCTTGCCCACTCCCATCACTCACTTCTGCCTCTTGCAACACAAGACGCAAGCACAAGCAATACTACTTCCTTGCTCACTCAATCTCTGCCTCTTGCAACACACGACGTATAATGCCCTTCACTAATCGACTCAGTTATCATCATCAGTTTCCTCGCCGTCTTGGTCTTCCATCACCTCACCTGGGATTTCTCTCACCTGAAGCCGGATCGACGAAGGTTTCCACGTCATTTCTGTGTGTTTTGGGGGGGCCTTAAATGGAGATGTGAGAGCGCCTGTGATTGGCTTAACTTAAACTGGAAATGTTAGAACGCTTCTCATTGGCTTCTTTACTAAGACAAATGGTAATGTGATGTATAATACCGTACACTTTTGTTCCTGGATAGTGTTTGATGTACCTGTACTTCAATTCTGCGTCATTACCTGTACCTGTATCCGTACCTGCTCATGCACTGTAAGCTGTATCTTACTTGTATATATACCAGCGCCTCTACTTACACCTGTAATGTTCTCTACCTGTAATATTTTCTACCTGTAATGTTCTTTATGAATTTAAAAAATAAAATCACGTTTAATATGCACGGAGACTCTGCCTTATTTACATAAGTTTTCTCTCTTACAGTGACAAAATAAAACTTGACGTGCGATTTCTTGAGATTCCGGAGCCTGAGGGCAAGAACCATTTCCTCGTAAATTTCCTGGACGCCTGAATCAACCTTGAGGGGGGGGTGTAAACAGAGAGAGGGAAGTAGAGAGGGGAAGGGGGAGGAAGGGTAGTAGGGATGGGAAGGAAGGGTAGTAGGGAAGGGGAGGAAGGGCAGTAGGGATGGGGAGGAAGGGTACTAGGGAAAGGGAGGAAGGGTAGTAGGGAAGGGGAGGAAGGGTACTAGGGAAAGGGAGGAAGGGGAGTAGGGAAGGGGAGGAAGGGGGTAAAGGAGGAAAGGTAGTAGGGATGGGGAGGAAGGGTACTAGGGAAAGGGAGGAAGGGTAGGGAAGGGGAGGAAGGGTGGTAGGGATGGGGAGAAGTGGAAAGTGACAGCACAAAAAATCTGTACACAGGGGTAGGCAGAGAGGGGTGGAAGGGCGATGGTGTTAGGGTGGAAAACAGGATAGGAGGGGAAGAGAGGGGAGAGGAAGAGAGGGGAGAGGAAGAGAGGGGAGAGGAAGGAAGGTGATAGGTAGGGAGGAGGGGCAAGGAAGGGAAGAAGAGGAAAAGGAAGTGGAGAGGAGGGAAAAGGAGATGGAGGGAGGAGGGAAAGCGGTAGGAGGGGAGGAGGGAAAAGGAGAGGAGGAGGGAAGAAGAGAGGAGGGATAGAAGAACAACCCCTGACACGTCCAGCCCCTGAAACATAACCCCCTTCCCTCCCTCCTTTCCCCTACCCCCAATGACAACCATTCCCTCCCTTCCCCTACCCTCAATCATAACCATTCCTTCCCTTCTCCCAATCACAACCAATCCCTCCCTTCTCCCAATCACAACCATTCCCTCCCTACCCTCAATCACAACCATTCCCTCCCTACCCTCAATCACAACCATTCCTCCCTTCCACCAATCACGACCATACCCTCCCTCCCTCTCCCTACCCTCAATCACAACCATTCCCTCCCTTCTCCCAATCACAACCATTCCTCCCTTCTCCCAATCACAACCATTCCCCTACTCCCAATCACAACCATTCCTCCCTTCTCCCTACCCTCAATCACAACCATTCCCTCCTTCTCCACTCACAACCATTCCTCCCTACTCCCAATCACAACCATTCCCTCCCTTCCACCAATCACAACCATTCCTCCCTTCCACCAATCACAACCATTCCCTTCTCCCTACCCTCAATCATAACCATTCCTTCCCTTCCCCAATCACAACCATTCCTCCCTACTCCCAATCACAACCATTCCTCCTACCCTCAATCACAACCATTCTCCTCCTACCCAATCACAACCATTCCTCCTCCAATCACAACCATTCCCTCCTTCCAATCACAACCATTCCCTCCCTACCCTCAATCACAACCATTCCCTCCTACTCCCAGTCACAACCATTCCCTCCCTTCTCCCAATCACAACCATTCCCTCCCTTCTCCCTACTCTTACTGCCAATCATAGCTGCACCCTGAAACATTCCCCTCTCCCTCCTTACCCCAAGTCATGTCCTCTTTCTCTCCCTTGATTTTTCCTCCCCCACCTGGCCACAGAGGGGGAGGGGGGGGGGAGGGGGAGGATAAAGAGGGGAAGGCGATACGTTAAAGCGGATTAACTGTACGGATTAACAACTTTACCTGGTCATAAATCCTAAGTACTTGTTAATGCTCTTCGACGATGCAGTAATCCCCCAATAACAGATTACCTGCGGGCCTGGTGCTCATTACGCAATTTGCATAAACAATGTAGTGATGTTATATTAATTAGCTCCGATTAGGTAATTATTCACCTATGACTTACCTTTCATACCCTGTGAAGTTATCTCTTATAACTATCAGATTTATTATAACATTTGAAGTAGTTACGTAAACATATATTTTTTAACTATTCTCGTAAGATAGAATAAGTAGCTTTTTACTTACAATAAGGACTGAAGCCAACCAATGTACCACCTGTCGCTCCTCACCTGCAAGAAAAAGTAAACATTACACATTTCGAAAAGGGAAGATTACATATATTTCCATATATAGATTACGGGAAGATTCGGCACCCAAGCTTATTTCACCTGGAGATTAGGCACCGTAGCTAATTTCACCTGGAAATTAGGCACCCCAGCTAATTTCACCTGCAGATTACGCACCCTAGATTATTTCACAGGAAGGTTAACCATCCTAACATAACCTAACTTAATCCACCCAGGTAGCGTTCAGGTGGTTACTCTTCAGGTGAAATAATCTTGGGTGTCTAATCTTCAGGTGGTCCACATACACTTTCAACATCTTGTAACAAAAAAATTATGCATCAGATGAATAAGCCATGAACTCTTCCTGTGAGAGCCAACTCATTAACGTTAAGAGAGGCGTGTGAGAGACAAGAGATCAACACACATGCTAACGTACCCGAGACAGAGCTGTTGTCACGCCATTAAGCCCAGGTCAAGTGAGACACAACACCTGAGGCCAATAAAACCAATATAGGGTCTTGTTTCAGGAATATAAATGTGCAACTTCAGATCTGGGTAGTGGTTCAGTATACAATAAACCAAAGAACTTATCAACTACCAAGTCATAATTTGTTGCGATGTACCCCCCTCCACCCCCTTCTCTCTCACACTCGACCCCCACCCCTCCCTCCCCCCTCACCCCCTTCCTCTCCCTTTCACACTCACACCCCCCTCCCTCCCCCCCTCACACTCGACCCTACTTGTTGCTACATCTCAGGGAGGTGACTCGTGGGTCGCCTCCTTAACACATGTATGGCCGCCTTCCTCGCCACACACACACACGCACTATACCCCAAGAAGGTCATTGAAGCACTGTTTTGACCTTTGATCTTGACCTGGATAAGGTCGTTGACGTATCTGTTTGACCTTTGGCTGTAACCTTGACCTAGTTGGGGCTTTACTAACCTAACCCAACCTAACCTAACCTTTCGCTGTGACCTTAATGAAGCATAGCCCACATGTTATATTTCCTTATCAATTTAATTAAGGATAAAAAAAATCCAATAAACTAAAAAATCACATATTAATAAATAAAACAATTTCCAACGACCAGTATTGTGGTCGGATGATTTAATGAAGCAGGTGTAATAGTCATACCTCACACCCCCTTAATAACACCTGCTGTACTGGAGGTTATATCAAGTACTAATAATCTCTGGTGGCAACATAATTATGACAGGCACATAGTTGGCATACTTCAGTTATAGTGACACGATATACTACTACCAGTAACACACACGTCCCAGCTGATGAGTGGTGACCAATCAAACTCGATCGCCACTTCCTCAGTCACCACCATCTCTTCAGTCGTCACTTCCCCACAAGCGCCACTTGCTCATTTTAATAAACTGAATGTAAACAATATACACTCCCCTTACGAACATTCATTCTCTTACCTACAGTACATAGGCACCTTTAACATTTGTACGAGAAGTGTCCTCTCAGACAGTCAGTAAAGAAAGGTAACACGGGAGTCAGTGACCTAGACCGACCTCTGTGTAGGTGCGCGCGTAAATAATAAAAATAATTACCGGTTTATTGAAAGGGCGTGGCAGCCGGAAGGCTGAAAATATACAGTTATATAATTGGGTAATGGGTCTCTAGATTGACAAATAATATACAAGTAACATAAAGTGATACAAATATGATATATAATAACTAGGTGGGTGAAGGTCATACTACAGGGCATTTCAACAGTGACAGTGCAAAAAGGTAAAATTGACTGGGAGTGAACACACTGGTTGATTACGAGCTGTTGATAATTTTACAATGGCTGGGACTGAGCTGTTCTTATAGCGATCAGTACGTGCTCGTGTGAGCTGGATGCAGTTGTGGTGTCGAACAGCAATTCTCGGCGAGGGATCTCGGGTGGAAGCAGGAGCCGTTGTCGAGGATGGTGCAGAAGGTTCTCACCAAATTTGCAGATGAGGTCGTGGTGATGATCAGAGAGAGCCGAGAGGGTCAGTGTGTGTGTGTGTGTGTGTGTAAATTACCTACACAGTGACAGCACATAGAGCGTAGAGGAAGTGTAGCGGGACAGGGTGGTTATTTGAGACGGGGGAGACAGAGGTTGAGTCATCGAGACAGGACGTGCCAGTGTGTGTCATGTGCTGGGCACTCATCCTCCCTCCCTGTCTATCTCCGCCAGCTGTCGTGTTACACAGGAGGGGGGGGGGGCGAAAAGAAATACTCTAGGTTTCTACAACAACTACAACTAAATACTACACCAATAACTAAACTACTACTATTAATAACCACAACTAAACTATTACTACAACAATAACTAAACTACTATACTACAGCTACTACGTAATCAAACTATGAAGACACTAAACTCTCTCCTCTAACACCTTTAAAACACCATCCACAAGACACTCGCCTCTTGACCACCAAACAATACACGTACAGGACAACAACACAGAGGCTGCACCATAAACGAACCAGTACCAGCAGTAAGACGTACAGTACACAAGTTAATGTACAACAGCAGTAACACGTGTGGCTCAAGTAGCACGTACAGTACACAAGTTAATGTACAACAGCAGTAACACGTGTGGCTCAAGTAGCACGTACAGTACACAAGTTAATGTACAACAGCAGTAACACGTGTGGCTCAAGTAGCACGTACAGTACACAAGTTAATGTACAACAGCAGTAACACGTGTGGCTCAAGTAGCACGTACAGTACACAAGTTAATGTACAATAGCAGTAACACGTGTGGCTCAAGTAGCACGTACAGTACACAAGTTAATGTACAATAGCAGTAACACGTGTGGCTCAAGTAGCACGTACAGTACACAAGTTAATGTACAACAGCAGTAACACGTGTGGCTCAAGTAGCACGTACAGTACACAAGTTAATGTACAACAGCAGTAACACGTGTGGCTCAAGTAGCACGTACAGTACACAAGTTAATGTACAACAGCAGTAACACGTGTGGCTCAAGTAGCACGTACAGTACACAAGTTAATGTACAACAGCAGTAACACGTGTGGCTCAAGTAGCACGTACAGTACACAAGTTAATGTACAATAGCAGTAACACGTGTGGCTCAAGTAGCACGTACAGTACACAAGTTAATGTACAATAGCAGTAACACGTGTGGCTCAAGTAGCACGTACAGTACACAGTCAACAGTACAAGCAGAAGAAGTGTGTGGCGGGTGAACACTGTACCAGGTGTCAGCAGGAACCAGCAGGCGCGTGTCATCCAATAAGGCTTCTGCTGACCATGATATTCCGGGTTGGATATTTTATACTCCTGTACCCTGATGAATTCCTCCTCCTGTTGTCCTGCTTAATTTTTACTGTAACCTTCTAGATTTATCCTGTACCCTAATGAATCCCCCCCCCCTCCTGTACCCAGCTGAATCTCTCGTGTGCCCTTCTAAACCCCTTCCGTACCCTACTGAATTCCTCATGTACCCTGCTGAATTCCTCCTCCTGTACCCTTCTGAATTCCTCCTCCTATACCCTTCTGAATTCCTCCTCCTGTACCCTGCTGAATTCCTCCTGTAGTTCCTAACAGTCAATACGAAAAATTACATACCAATACAACGTAAAGTAGAAAATACACTAACCAATTTACGTACTGTATATATGCACCGTGAAGTGAAAAATGCATTATTCACTTGACAAGCTTCCAATCACGTATAATTGCAATGCTTTTATCTGTCTCATCAACAAGGTAACGTGCAACTAAAAGGTTATTTAATCGTGTACCATTACAACTAATACAATGAGTGTGTGCAACTAAAAAGCTAATCAATACGTTTTACAGTGAACATGTCTGGTACACGTATGCATTATAAGTAGAGAATACATACAACTGCAAACCTCTTACATGTTGCACAGCGATTGCATGCACTTACACATCATACATAGAATAAAAACAATTGGAATATTCTCCTATATGTATCACAATGAATATATACAAGTTTACATTATAAGTAGAATACATGCAATTGCAATCTTATCCTACTTGTTGCACTGCTTATATATGCAACTGAAAACCTATCTTATATGTTGCCTTGTGGATATCTGTATTGGAACTTAGATAACACGGAGCTGCCTGACCATCCATTATAGAAGGCGAGGAGAGTCAAATTACCTTTACATAGAAACACTTTTGTATATAGTGTAGTGTACACACCTGTAGTCCTATATAACACACACACACACACGCACACGCACACGCACGCACACACACACACACACACACACACACACACACACACACACACACACACACACACACACACACACACACACACACACACACACCTTTGTCAGCAATATGAGAGGAGACGGAAGGGGGTGGGAGAAAGGAGGTGGTGAGAAGAGAGAGGAGGAAGAGGAGATGGAAGGGGATAGGAGGAAGGGGGAGGGGGAGGAAGAGAATAAGAACCCATACCTGTAACTTATTTCCAAACACCTGCCAGCAATGAAAGAAGAAGAGGGGAGGAGGAAGAAGGGGTATAGGGGGGAAGAGGTTAGGAGGAAGGAAGAAGACAAAGGCGGAAAGGAGGAAGGATAAATGAATGTACCAACGAGATAGTGAGTGACGGTAGTTCAGAAACAGCTAATGAGTGACACGGTACAGGAGAGAAGGTGTACCAGCTAGTGAGTGACGGTACAGCAAGAGCCAGGGTGTACTGGTTAGTTAACGATACGGTACACTGACCACCACAAGGCCTCCCACTTCCCACGCTTGTCACCCTCCACACAAGCGACCACCAGTCACTCCACCCTGCCTACCTCTCCCAGCAAGCACTGCCATCCATCCAACCAACCAACCAATCTTCCTTCCTTCCTTCCTTA
The DNA here is from genome assembly GCF_018991925.1 of Homarus americanus. Lineage (NCBI taxonomy): Eukaryota > Metazoa > Arthropoda > Malacostraca > Decapoda > Nephropidae > Homarus > Homarus americanus. Next base: position 13,331 of record NW_024718983.1, on the reverse strand, counting down.
ATTCCTTCCTTCCTTCCTTAATTCCTTCCTTCCTTCCTTCCATCCTTCCTTAGTTCCTTCCATCCACCTATAATGTTTTTCTTAAGGATCTAATCAAGCAAAGAGCAGCAAAAACAGCATTGAGATCAACAAAAAATATCAACAGCAACAGCATCAGAAGCATAGATAACAGGTATAACACAGCAGGTAGCGTGACACATTAACCACAGGTACAACACAGCAGGTAGCGTGACACATTAACCACAGGTATAACACAGCAGGTAGCGTGACACATTAACCACAGGTATAACACAGCAGGTAGCGTGACACATTAACCATAGGTATAACACAGCAGGTAGCGTGACACATAAACCACAGGTATAACACAGCAGGTAACGTGACACATTAACCACAGGTACAACACAGCAGGTAACGTGACACATTAACCACAGGTATAACACAGGCAGGTACAACACAGCAGCGTGACACATTAACCACAGGTATAACAGCAGGTAGCGTGACACATTAACCACAGGTATAACAGCAGGTAGCGTGACACATTAACCACAGGTATAACACAGCAGGTAGCGTGAACCATTAACCACAGGTATAACACAGCAGGTAGCGTGACTCAGACAGGTAAGCTAGTGTTTACCTGGGGTCGAGGCCTTCCCCCCCAGGTGATGATGGCCCCTTCGCATGATCCTGGCACCTTGTGTACTGTATCCCCCTCCATGTAGTTTATAACACACACACACACACACACACACACACACACACACACACACACACACACACACACACACACACACACACACACACACACACACACACACACACACACACACACACACACACACACACACACACACACACACACACACACACACACACACACACACACACACACACACACACACACACACACACACACACACACACACACACACACACACACACACACACACACACACACACACACACACACACACACACACACACACACACACACACACACACACACACACACACACACACACACACACACACACACACACACACACACACACACACACACACACACACACACACACACACACACACACACACACACACACACACACACACACACACAGCACAACACGTATAATGAACCCAACTTAACAATAACATCCCAAATTACGAACAAACAAACAATACATTCTTCAGTAAAACAGGTAAATCCATAAGGTAAATAAACTAATTAGTCAATAAGAATAGAAACTGCAACAATACATTATAAAAAAAATCAACAAAAAATATTCTTCAATTTCCCTTTCAATCTAAAATTTCACTCGGCTTCGTCGTGGGAAAAACAAACATAAGTATGCACGAAAAATAACACTCAAAAGATGAATACCTCACACAACCTGGGAATAAAAATACTGAGCCAAATATTTTCCTCCCCAGAATAACACTTCAGAGGTGGATAGTCAATACTGGGAGGAAAGAAAAATGGAAGTAAACATTACCTGCCGCCCAAAATAACCTGAAGGTGAATTACGGGTGTGTGGGAAGGAGGAGCAACGTACTGTACCCGATATTACAAGTAACTTTGGGGAACCAGCTAAATGACCCCCACTAGTGACCAGCTTCAGGTAAATGACAGACGTTTCTGCAGGTAAATTACAGGTGTTTAAATCATAGAGGTGTGTGGTGTCTACCGATAGTTCTGATGGAGGAGAGTATTGACCTCACAGTAGGGTAGGGAGGAACGTTCAATGTCTCACTTCTGGTTTCTTCGTCAGGTAGATAAGAGGTGTTATACGTGTTGTCTGACCCAAAGCTCTTGATGGAGGAGTGTGCTGACCCTACAGTGACCAGTAGGTGTCTTCCCTGTCCCCTCTTGCCCCATCGCCAGGTACACAGCAGGTGTAGGATTAATTAACGAAGGTGTTTTGTCCCTTTAAAGGTAAATTACAGGTATTTATGAGTGCCAATGAGTTATGTTGTCTCGCCAACAATGTAACCAGGTAGCTACTTATACTGTTACTATGTTCCCTTCAACAGGTAGATGAGAGGTAGGAGTTCATGTGTGAAGGTTCTTAGTCTATTTGTCACGTAAGTACAGGTAAGCAGTTTTCTCACCAATAGCAGCACGGGAGGTGTAATGAGCTCACAGTAGGCAGTTCAACGACAGTCACCTCCGATCCCTTACTCCAGGTAAATTACAGGTGTTGAAAGTTAACTAGGGCCGCGTTATCCTGCCAGTAGCTCCTTAGGTGAAGCGTAACGCCCCCTACCACCACACAGTAGCTAGCCTGACTCACTATTCACCACAGGATCCCTTCGTCAGGTATACTGCAGGTGTGTGTGTGCGTCGACAAGCTATATACCTGTCACACAGCTAATAGTCCTCCGCGTGAGAATAATGTCCCCTGCAATGCCACCCTCATTCACTGTCACCAGCCCGGGTCCTCCAAGAACAGCCGGAGTTGATATTGTCACTCACAGAGAATAAGCTAATTAGTTGGGTCTTACCTTCGAGGAATTTCTCTCTCGTGTCATTGCAGGGTAGACGATACTAGGAACAACGCAGTCTCTCTCTCTCTCTCTCTCTCTCTCTCTCTCTCTCTCTCTCTCTCCCTCTCTCAACATAAGAAAATGATTAAAACATGATGAATTAAAATACCTGACCTTATGAACACCCACTCTAAAAAAATAATCTCAAGTGTCCACAAACTATGATTATCAGCTGATTTGTTTTGGAATGTGTGAACCAATGAACACTGACGTATAGGTTTCTCTCTTATACATATGGGTTTAGCTATACTGAGCGACACACACACACACACACACACACACACACACACACACACACACACACACACACACACACACACACACACACACGCGAGCTGAACAATACTTGAGAACCGCCCACAACCGAGCAACATAATACCTACACACTGTGAAGGACGCGAGAGAAGAAAGCACCAGACACATCCAGCAAGCAACCAAGCAACCAAAGCAAGCAGGGAGAGACACCATACAAATAAACACCACCAATAACCCTAAATCACTAACCAAACCAACCATGATTTCGGTTGATTTTTTTTTCTTCTGGTAAACATTGCATACAATAAACAAGGAACAGTTGGTGGTGGGTCGTATCCCGTGTGAGGTAATGTTGACATATCTGGACAAATTCCTCCTCGTCAGTAGATTCTCTTCTCTTGGGTATGTGTAAACAATGATGGTGTGTGTGTGTGTGTGTGTGTGTGTGTGTGTGTGTGTGTGTGTGTGTGTGTGTGTGTGTGTGTAAGACTATAACAAGTATTCTCTCTCTCTCTCTCTCTCTCTCTCTCTCTCTCTTTTGCTCAGTTTCTTTTGCTTTCCCTCTCTTTCTCTTGTTCCTGTGCTCTCTCTTTCCTTTAATCTCTTTAATTTTCTTTTTTCTCTCTCTCTCTCTCTCTCTCTCTCTCTCTCTCTCTCTCTTTGCTCAGTTCTTTTGCTTTCCTCTCTTCTCTTGTTCCTGTGCTCTGTCTTTCCTTTAATCTTTAATTTTCTCTCTCTCTCTCAAGGTAAAAAGTGAATGACGGTAAATAATATAAGTGATAATCCTTCCTCTACCCTTCACCCCCAATCACCGAGTCTTATCCTCCCGTCAGCCTCCACACCTCACTAGATATAAAGAATAGTAAAATCAACAGTAAAAAAAATATATATATATCTTATACCATACAAATCTTGATAAGTATAGACTGGATGGATGGCTGAGTAACCAATGAACCGTTCAACCACGAGTCTTACATTCACCCAGACACACACACACCCAGACCCCCCCACACACCCACGGCCTTCACACACACCCAGCCCCTCCCACACACACACCACCTGCCACATATAAAATTTTAATTGTTGGTGACTCACAGGTAAGGTACTTGGACAGGGCCTTTTGTGGTAAAAACAAAAATAGGATGAGGGTGTGTTTGCCAGGAGCTAGGGTGGGGGATATAATTGACAGAATGGACAATATCTTGTCTGGTAATGGGAACAAACCCATTATCTGCCTCAGTGCAGGAGGCAATGATATTGGCCGGTGTAGGAGCGAGGAACTTCTTGATAAGTTCAAGGCAGCCATAGATCGTATTAGGACTAAGGGAGGGATCCCTATCATATGCAGTGTCCTGCCTAGAAGGAGAGTTGGCAGTGAATGGTTGTCAAGGGCAGTTGGTGTTAACGACCGTCTTGACAGATATTGCAAGTCAATATCAGTCCCATTCATTGACAACTGGGACAACTTCTACGGCAGAAGGGACCTTTATGCTAGGGATGGGGTGCACCTGTCTAGGGATGGAGTAGCAACCCTGGCTGGGGCTCTAGAGGGGGCAGTTCAAAAGATATAGAATCTTTAAACTGCTAGGAGAACATATGAGCATGGGGATGGAGGAGAATGCAGTGGGAGCGGGTAAACAAAGTGAAAGATTACAGGGAAATAGTGTTAGGAATGATGACAAAACTAAATTAGACAGGGAGTTTAAAACTAAACGCGGTAAGGGGAGGACTCAGAACACGACTAACTTAAATGTATACTATGCGAACAGTAGAAGTATGAGAAACAAAATGGATGATATTAGGGCCTTGGTATGTACCGAAAAAATCGATATAATAGCATTCACTGAAACATGGATCAACCTAGACACACGTGAGTTACCGGCATAGATATCGGCATAGACAGCAACATAAAGCAAATTTGCTGATGACACTAAAATAGGACGTGTTATTAAAATCTGACGAGGACTCACAAAACTACAGGAAGATCTAAACAAATTTTTTCGAATGGTCTGAAAAAATGGCAGATGAAATTCAACGTGGACAAATGTAAAGTACTCAGTATAGGAGATGTAAACAGAAACCAGATACCAGATGAACAACGATGCCATAGAAATCCGACTGCGAGATTTGAATAATGATAGAAGTAAGACCTTAAGCCAAACAAACAATGTGTTTTTGCTGCGTAACAAGGCTAATACAGTACTTGGGTTCATACAAAGGAGTGTTAGTTACAAGACTAGCGAGGTCATCCTAAAACTGTATCTTGCTCTTGTGAGACCACACCTGGATTACGCAGTTCAGTTCTAGTCACCATATTACAGAATGGATATAGAATCCTTGGAAAGAATTCAGAGGAGAATGACAAGACTAATCCCGGGCATTAGGAACCTTGAGTATAGAGACAGGTTAAAGCATCTTAATGTGCACTCCCTCGAGAGACATAGAGCGAGGGGCGACCTGATAGAGGTGTATAAGTGGAAGGCAGGGCTAAACAAAGGGGACATTACAAAGGTACTCAAACTATCCAACCAGGAGCGAACTCGTAACAATGGTTTTAAATCAGACAAATTTAGATTTAGGCGTGAAATAGGTAAACAATGGTTTGGAAACAGAGTAGTGGATGAATGGAACAAGTTACCAAATATCATCATTAACTCGAATACGCTGAATAGCTTCAAACATAGGTTGGATGCTTATATGAGCATTAGGGGTTGGGTGTAAACGGGACTGCCCAGTATGGGCCAATAGGCCCGCTGCAGTTTCCTCCATTCTTATGTTCTTAATTCACATAACTCCAATCACCAAATACTAGAAATTTCTTTCTGTCATCCACAACCCATTTCCCTCCATTTACCATCAACAAAAATATATGAATAACATCAATCACTAAATACAACACCAGGCAAGAGAAATGGGAGGGGGAAGGGAGGCGGAAGGAGGAGGAGGAGGAGGAGGAGGAGGGAGGGAGGAGGAGGAGGAGGAGGAGGAGGAGGAGTGGAGGAGGGGAGGAGGAGGAGTGGAGGAGGGGGAGGAGGAGTGGAGGAGGAGGAGGAGGAGGAGTGGAGGAGGACAGGGGAGGAGTGGAGGGAGGAAGGGAGGAAAGGAGGGGATAGTAGAGGCCCAACTTTCACGATCGTCCAAATATCACCATCTAATAACTTTCCCAGAGTGTCAGAGACCACGATACAAGGGTGATAAACCACCAACCACAACATCTGCCTGATGCTTCACACGAATGGCAGCCCAGAACGACCACCCACGAATGACAGCCCATGAACGACCAGACAAGAATGACAGCCCATGAACGACCAGACACGAATGACAACCCAGAACGACCACCCACGAATGACAGCCGCAGACGACCAGACACGAATGACAACCCAAGAACGACCACCCACGAATGACAGCCGCCAGACGACCACCACGAATGACAGCCGCAGACGACCACCCCTGAATGACAACCCAGAACGACCACCCAGAATGATAGCCCAGAACGACCACCACGAATGACAACACAAGGAACGACCACCCCACGAATGATGGCCCGCGGAACGACCACCCACGAATGACAACCCAAGAACGACCACCCACGAATGACCATTGCCGAACGACCAGACACGAATGACAACCCATGAACGACCACCCACGAATGATAGCCCATGAACGACCACCCACGAATGATAGCCCATGAACGACCACCCACGAATGACAGCCCATGAACGACCACCCACGAATGATAGCCCATGAACGACCACCCACGAATGACAGCCCATGAACGACCACCCACGAATGACAGCCCATGAACGACCACCCACGAATGATAGCCCATGAACGACCACCCACGAATGATAGCCCAAGAACGACCACCCACAAATGAAAACCAGCCAATGACCAGCCACGAAGGACGACCTACGAATGACCACTCACGAACGACGACCCACGACCAACCATACTTCAATAAACTTCAATAACCATCCATGAACAACCACCCTTTAATAAAAACCCAGGAACGACCAACCACGTCATTTACGCCCTCTCGATTCATATAATTTTAAATGTGTATCAAAACTCGATCGGAATGAATTAAAAACAATGTTTTTTTTATCATCAACTTATAAAAAAAACATCAACAAACCTCCCGGAACAAAACATTTAGTAGACCATGAAATAAAACCTGATTAAACATTAAAAAAGACCATCTAAAACCCCATGAAAAAGCACCATGTCAATCATAACCAATCATCTACACTAAACCCAGGTGACGTAAACTATCAGCCAATCACCACTGAGATAATGACAAGGTATCCACATCATTAACCAATCACCGACACCCGGCCTGTAATACTCCCACACTGCTAACCAATCACCAACGCCCTAACCTAAGCTACCACAAAGCCACCACCCAATCACCAACAAAATACCAAAATATATAACATGAAAAGGAAAATCTCTCTCTCTCTCTCTCTCTCTCTCTCTCTCTCTCTCTGAGCCATAAAGTCCTCGAGAGATCCACAAAACGCCACTAAGAAGAATCGCCAACAACATAATTACTTCAAAGGTGGGTGGGAGGGAGGGGGAGGGGAGGTCTAAGGTGGGATGGAAGGTGACCTAGGGGAAAAGGTGGAGCTGGAAAAGGAGGACGAGCTGGAAAAGGAGGGCGAGATGGAAGAGGAGGGCGAGATGGAAGAGGAGGGCGAGATGGAAGGGCAAGACAAGCTGAAAAAAGAAAGAGAGGGGCAAGTGTTAGAGACTATGGGGGGATGGAGAGGGAACAGGAGGCCACAGGGAGGAGGGGTGAGGGAATAAGGGAAACCACAGGGGAGGAGGAGGAGGAGGGGATATAGGAAGCACCAGGGGAGGAGGGACAAGGGGAGAGGGGGTGACCACAAGGTGACCACAAGGGGTAAGGGAGGGTAGTGTGGCCACAAGGGGGTAAGGGGGTGACGACAAGGGAAGGGGGTGGGGTGACAAGGGGGTAAGGGAGTGGGGTGACAAGGGGTAAGGGGGGTGGGGTGGAGGGGTGGGAGGGGTGACACAAGGGGGGGAGAGAGGGGTGACCACAGAGGGGGTGACCACAAGGGGTAAGGGGGGGAGGGGGTGACCACAAGGGTAAGGGAGGGTAGGGTGACCACATGGGGTAAGGGAGGGTAGGGGTGACCACAAGGGTGACCACCAAGGGGTAAGGGGATAAAGGGTATAATGAGCCTCAAGGAAGTGACCATCAACACCCCTCCCGAGACGGATGATAATCACCGCCTGAAGAATAATGATGGGGATAGAGAATCTTGGTGGTGCTACTGGGGTGATGTGACTGGGGTGATGGTGCTACTGTGGGTGATTGTGGTGCTACTGGTGAGTGACTGGGTGATTGTGGTGCTACTGGGATGAATGTGGTGCTGGGATGATTGTGGTGCTACTGGGGTGATTTGGTGGGGTGTGGTGCCACTGGGATGTGGTGATTGTGGTGCTACTGGGGTGATTGTGGTGCTACTGGGATAGAATGTGGTGCTACTGGGATGATTGTGGTGCTACTGGGATGATTGTGGTGCTACTGGGGTGATTGTGGTGCTACTGGTGCTACTGGGGTGATTGTGGTGCTACTGGGGTGATTGTGGTGCTACTGTGTGATTGTGGTGCTACTGGGGTGATTGTGGTGCTACTGGGATGATTGTGGCGCTACTGGGGTGATTGTGGTGCTACTGGGTGTGTGGTACTGTGGGATGCCTGGGGTGATAGTGCTACTGTGATTGTGGTACTGGGGTGATTGTGGTGCCACTGGGTGATTGTGGTGCTACTGGGTAGATTGTGGTGCTACTGGGTGATTGTGGCGCTACTGGGGTGATTGTGGTGCTACTGTGGTGATTGTCGCTACTGATTGTGGTGACTGGGATGATTGTGGCGCTACTGGGTGATTGTGGTGCCACTGTGTGATTGTGGTGCCACTGGGGATTATGGCTACTGTGTGATTGTGGTGCTATTGGCAGACTGTGAGTGTGTGACTGGGGTGGTGGTGCTACTGTGGTGTAGATTGTGGTGGATGATTGTACTGGGGTGATTGTGGTGCTACTGGTGTGATGGTGCTACTGGGATGATTGTGGTGTCGTGCTACTGGGGTGATTGTGGTGCTACGTGATTGTGGTGATTGGGTGATTGTGGTGCTACTGGTGTGTGATTGTGATGTGATGATTGTGGTGTACTGGGATGATTGTGGCGCTACTGGGTGATTGTGGTGCTACTGTGTGATTGTGGTGCTACTGGGATGATTGTCGCTACTGGGGTGATTGTGGTGCTGTGATTGTGGTGCTACTGGGATGATTGGTGTGATTGTGGTGGTGTGATTGTGGTGCTACTGGACTGGGTGTGTGATGCATTGTGGTGTTACTGGGATGATTGTGGCGCTGATTGTGGGGTGATTGTGGTGCCACTGGGTGATTGTGGTGCTACTGGCGTGGTTGTGATTGTGGTGCTACTGGGGTGATTGTGGTGCTACTGGGATGATTATGATGCTACTGGAGTGATTGTCGTGATGCTAGGGTGATTATGGTGCTACTGGGGTGATTGTGATTATTGAGGTGCTACTGGGGTGATTGTCGCGCTACTGGGATTATTGAGGTGCGACTGGGGTGATTGTGGTGTTAAGTGTAGCAACAGATCAGACAACTATTAGCAAGGGTGGATCCAGAGGTCCGGACCATCCTCCTTTTCACCAGAAAATTCCAATACTTTTTCTTTAATGCAGTATTGTACTCAGTATTGTACTATTGACTTCAGAATATCTCCTAATATCAAGTGCACATGGCTTCAAAATGGACTCAAAATGCCCATGATATTGGTCAGATTAAAAAAATTAGAGTAGCCCCCCTCCAAAAAAAAAAAAAAGATGGGTGGGCTCAGTGGCCTCATATGTTCCCCCCCCTATCTTGACCCCCTTTAATATTCCTGGATCACACCTAGTTAGACCAATAAAAAAAAGCCACGCACACATACATACAGTATACATACTTACACGCATACATACACATATACTGTACATACACATAAGCGTGCATACATATACTGTACACACAAAAAAAACACCCACCCATACATAAAAAAACACCCTCCCCAAGACACGTTCAATTACCCCCATATACATAGAGCACCAGTACATAAACACATATACTAAGGTGTGGTTTACCTAGGCTAGTAATTACCTGTGTGGACCTTTTCCTCAGGTAGTCACGAATGTGCATATGTTAAGACCGTACACCTGCCAGCGACACGACTCTTACCTGCCTGTCCACACCCACCTTAGTGTCTTTGTCTGTCGTATGTGTTTTATTATTTGCTTTTCTATTTGTTTGTGTTTGTTTGCTTCCGTTTATTCATGTCCCTTGGTTAATTATGTTTATTCCTATTTTTTGTTCGCTTCGGTTTATTAGTCTATTGTTTAGTTTCATTTTTATCACCTTTCTTAAACGTAACAAAGCGAAGAGACATATGAATAACGAACAACAGCAAACAATAGTAATAATAACAACTTTTCCCACATACTGAAGCGAAAGTTTATGGAAAGTCAATCACTGGAGCGAAGATTAAGTCAATGAACCCTGATATAATCTTCGTAGTACCTATATCAGTCTCAAAGACATAAGAACATAAGAACATAAGAATGGAGGAAACTGCAGCGGGCCTATTGGCCCATACTGGGCAGTCCCGTTTACACCCAACCCCTATTGCTCATATAAGCATCCAACCTATGTTTGAAGCTATTCAGCGTATTCGAGTTAATGATGATATTTGGTAACTTGTTCCATTCATCCACTACTCTGTTCCCAAACCAGTGTTTACCTATTTCACGCCTAAATCTAAATTTGTCTAATTTAAAACCATTGTTACGAGTTCGCTCCTGGTTGGATAATTTGAGTACCTTTGTAATGCCCCCTTTGTTTAGCCCTGCCTTCCACTTATACACCTCTATCAGGTCGCCCCTCGCTCTACGTCTCTCAAGGGAGTGCAAATTAAGATGCTAACCTGTCTCTACTCAGGTTCCTATGCCGGATTAATCTTTGTCATTCTCCTCTAGATTCTTAGGATTCTACTCTCCATTCTCTGTAATACGGTGACAAGAACTGAACTGCGTAATCAGGTGTGGTCTCTCTGAGCAAGATACAGTTTAGGATGGCCTCACTAGTCTTGTAACTAACACTCCTTTGTATGAACCCAAGTACTTTATTAGCCTTGTTACGAGCAAAAACACATTGTTTACTTGGCTTAAGGTTCCTACTTATCATTACTCCTAAATCTCTCTCGCAGTCGGATTTCTCTATGGCATCGTTGTTCATCTGGTATCTGGTTTCCCTGTTTACATCTCCTATATTGAGTACTTTACATTTGTCTACGTTGAATTTCATCTGCCATTTTTCAGACCATTCGAAAAATTTGTTTAGATCTTCCTGTAGTTTTGCCGAGTCCTCGTCAGATTTGATAACACGTCCTATTTTAGTGTCATATCAGGGGTTCAGTCTTGACACGTGAGCTATACTGTATATATGTACTGTTAACTTTGAAACACTTTCTTAACGTGATATGTGGAGTGTTAGAGGAGTGTGTGGAGTGTTAGAGGGGTGTGTAGAGTGTTAGAGGGGTGTGTGGAGTGTTAGGGGGGTGTGTGGAGTGTTAGAGGTGTGTGGAGTGTTAGAAGGTGTGTGGAGTGTTAGAGGGGGTGTGTGGAGTGTTGGGGGTATGTGGAGTGTTAGAGGGTGTGTGGAGTGTTAAGAGATTGTGTGGAGTGTTAGAGGTGTGTAGGTGTTGGGGGGTGTGTGTGGACTGTTAGAGTGTGTGGACTGTTAGAGGGGTGTGGACTGTTAGAGAGGGGTGTGTGGTGTGGGGGTGTGTGCCCAGGTGTTGGGGGTGTGTGGGTGTGGGGTGTGTGGTGTTGGGGTGTGGGTGTTGGGGGTGTGTGGATTGTTGGGGGTGTGTGGAGTGTTGGAGGGGTGTGTGGAGTGTTGGAGGGGTGTGTGGGTGTTAGGGGTGTGTGGAGTGTTGGGGGTGTGTGGAGTGTTGGGGTGTGTGGACTGTTGGAGGGTTGTGTGGGTGTTAGAGGGGTGTGTGGGTGGTTAGAGATTGTGTGGAGTGTTAGGGTGTGTGGTGTTGAAGTTGTGTGGAGTGTTAGAGGTGTGTGGAGTGTTAGAGGTGTGTGGAGTGTTAGAGGGTGTGTGGAGTGTTAGAGGGGTGTGTGGAGTGTTAGGGGAGAGTGTGGAGTGTTAGAGGGGGGTGTGAAGTGTTAGAGGGGTGTGTGGAGTGTAAGAGGGGTGTGTGGAGTGTTAGAGGGGTGTGTGGAGTGTTAGAGGGGGGTGTGAGGTGTTAGAGGGGAGTGTGGAGTGTTAGAGGGGTGTGTGGAGTGTTAGAGGGGTGTGCAGAGTGTTTGAGGTGTGTGTGGGTGTTGGGGGTGTGTGGGTGTTGGAGGTGTGTGGGTGTTAGAGGGGTGTGTGGAGTGTTGGGGGGTGTGTGGAGTGTTAGAGGTGTGTGGAGTGTTGGGGGATGTGTGATGTTAGAGGTGTGTGGAGTGTTGGGGGTGTGGTGTTGGGGGTGTGTGGAGTGTTGGAGGGTGTGTGGGTGTTGGGGGTGTGTGGGTGTTGGGGGGTGTGTGGGTGTTGGGGTGTGTGGGTGTTGGGGTGTGTGGGTGTTGGAGGTGTGTGGGTGTTGGGGGTGTGTGTGGGTGTGTGGAGTGTGTGGTGTTGGTGTTGTTGTCGGTGTTAGAGGGGTGTGGGGGTGTGTGGTGTTGGTGTGGGTGTGTGGGTGTGGGGGTGTGTGGGTGTTGGGGGGTGTGTGGTGTTGGGGGGTGTGTGGTGTTGGGGGTTGTGGGTGTTAGAGGGTGTGGGAGTGTTAGAGGTGTGTGGAGGTGTGTGGGTGAGAGGTGTGTGGGTGTTAGAGGTGTGGAGGTTAGAGGGTGTGTGAGGTTAGGGGGTGTGTGGGTGTTGGGGTTTGTGGAGTGTTGGGGTGTGGAGTGGGGGTGTGTGGAGTGGGGGGTGTGGGTGTTGGGGTGTGTGGGTGTGTTAGAGGGTGTGTGGGTGTTGGGGTGTGTGGTGTTGAGGGATGTGTGGAGTGTTAGAGGGTGTGTGGAGTGTTAGAGGGTGTGTGGAGGTTGAGGGGTGTGTGGAGTGTTAGGGGTGTGTGGAGTGTTGGGGTGTGTGGGTGTTGGGGGTGTTGGAGTGTTAGGGGTGTGGAGTGTTAGAGGGGTGTGGGAGTGTTAGAGGGTGTGGGAGTGTTGGGGTGTGTGGGTGTTAGAGGTGTGTGGAGTGTGTGTGGGAGTGGGTGTGTCAGGTGTTGGGGTGTGTGGGGTGTGTGGGTGTTGGGGGTGTGTGGAGTGTGTGGAGGGGGTGTGTGGTGTGTGGGTGTTGGGGGTGTGTGGAGTGTGTGGGTGTTGGGGTGTGTGGGTGTGTGGAGTGTTGGAGGTGTGTGAGTGTAAGAGGGTGTGTGGGTGTTGAGAGGTGTGTGGAGTGTTAGAGGTGTGTGGAGTGTTGGGGGTGGTGGAGTGTTAGAGGGGTGTGTGG
>NW_024718982.1:0-7595 GCF_018991925.1 Homarus americanus | reverse complement strand
CAGAAACCTCTCCCATGTTTATGGGGGGTGGATTATGGGGTACAGAAAACTCTCCCATATTTATGTCGGGTGGATTATGGGGTACAGAAACCTCTCCCATATTTATGTGGGGTGGATTATGGGGTACAGAAACCCCTCCCATATTTATGGGGGGTGGATTAAGGGGTACAAGGACCTCTCCCATATTTATGGGGGTGGGTTATGGGGTATAGAAATCTCTCCCATATTTATTTCGGGTGGATTATGGGGTACAGAAACCTCTCCCATATTTATGTCGGGTGGATTATGGTGTACGGAAACCTCTCCCATATTTATGGGGGGTGGATTATGGGGTACAGAAACCTCTCCCATATTTATGTCGGGTGGATTATAGTGCACAGAAACTTCTCCCATATTTATGTTGGGTGGATTATGGGGTACAGAAACCTCTCCCATATCTATGTCGGGTGGATTATGGGGTATAGAAACCTCTCCCATATTTATGTCGGGTGGATTATGGGGTACAGAAACCTCTCCCATATTTATGTCGGGTGGATTATGGGGTACAGAAACCTCTCCCATATTCATGGGGGGTGGATTAAGGGGTACAGAAACCTTTCCCATATTTATGTGGGTGGATTATGGGGTACTAAAACCTCTCCCATATTTATAGCGGGTGGATAAAGCGGTACAGAAACCTCTCCCATATATATTGGGTGTTAGATTAAGGGGAACAGAAACCTCTCCCAAATTTAGGGGGTGGATTATGGGGTGCAGAAACCTCTCCCATATTTATGTCGGGTGGGTTATGGGTACAAAAACATCTCCCATATTTATGTGGTGTGGATTATGGGGTACAGAAACCTCTCCCATATTTATGGGGGGTGGATTAAGGGGTACAGAAACCTCTCCCATATTTATGGGGGTGGATTATGGGGTAGAGAAACCTCTCCCATATTTATGTCGGGTGGATTATAGGGTACAGAAACATCTCCCATATTTATGGGGGGTGGATAAAGGAGTACAGAAACCTCTCCCATATTTATGGGGGTGGATTAAGGAATTTGAGGCTCTCATATTTGGGGGTGGATTATGGGTGCAGGGAAACCCAACTCCCATAACATGTTGGGTGGGTTAAGTGCAGAAACCTCTCCCATATTTATGTCGGGTGGGTTATGGGTACAGAAACATCTTCCATATTTATGTGGGGTGGATTATGGGGGATAGAAACCTCTCCCATATTTATGGGGGGTGGATTAAGGGGTACAGAAACCTCTCCCATATATATGGGGGTGGATTATGGGGTACAAAAACCTTTCCCATATTTATGTCGGGTGGATTATAGGGTACAGAAACCTCCCCCATATTTATGTGGGGTGGATTATGGGGTACAGAAACCTCTACCATATTTATGGGTGGTGGATTATGGGGTACAAAAACCTCTGCCATATTTATGTGGGATGGATTATGGGGTACAGAAACCTCTCCCAATTTATGTGGGGTGGATAATGGGGTACAGAAACCTCTCCCATAATTATGGGGGGTGGATTATGGGGTACAGAAACCTTTCCCATATTTATGGGGGGTGGATTATGGGGTACAGAAACCTCTCCCATAATTATGGTGGGTGGATTATGGGATAGAGAAATCTTTCCCATATTTATGGGGTACAGAAACCTCTCCCATATTTATGTGGGTTGGATTATGGGGTACAAAAACCTCTCCCATATTTATGGCGGGTGGATAAAGGGGTACAGAAACCTCTCCCATATTTATGGGGGTTGGATTAAGGGGTACAGAAACCTCTCCCATATTTATGGGGGGTGGATTATGGGGTACAGAAACTCTCCCATATTTATGTCGGGTGGATTATGGGGTACAGAAACCTCTCCCATATTTATGTGGGGTGGATTATAGGGTACAGAAACCTCTCCCATATATATGGGGGGTAGATTAAGGGGTACAAGGACCTCTCCCTTATTTATGGGGGGTGGGTTATGGGGTACAGAAACCTCTCCCATATTTATGGGGGGTGGTTTATGGGGTACAGAAACCTCTCCCATATTTATGTCAGGTGGATTATAGGGCACAGAAACCTCTCCCATATTTATGTGGGGTGGATTATGGGATACAGAAACCTCTCCCATATTTATGGGGGGTGGATTATGGCGTAGAGAAACCTCTCCCATATTTATGTGGGGTGGATTATGGGGTACAGAAACCTCTCCCATATTTATGTGGGGTGGATTATGGGGTACTTAAACCTCTCCCATATTTATGTGGGGTGGATATTGGGGTACAGAAACCTCTCCCATATTTATGGGGGGTGGATTATGGTGTAGAGAAACCTCTCCCATATTTATGGGGGGTGGGTTATGGGGTACAGAAAAATTTCCCATATTTATGTCGGGTAGATTATAGGGTACAGAAAACTCTCCCATATTTATGTGGGGTGGATTATGGGGTACAGAAACCTCTCCCATATTTATAGAGGGTGGATTAAGGCGTACAGAAACCTCTCCCATATTTATGGGGGGGTGGATTATGGGGTACAGAAATCTCTCCCATATTTATGTCGGGTGGATTATGGGGTACAGAAACCTCTCCCATATTTATGGGGGGTGGATTATGGGGTACAGAAACCTGTCCCATATTTATGTTGGGTGGATTATAGGGCACAGAAACCTCTCCCATATTTATGTGGGGTGGATTATGGGGTACAGAAACCTCTCCCAAATTTATGTTGGGTGGATTATGGGGTACAGAAACATCTCCCATATTTATGTCGGGTGGATTATGGGGTACAGAAACCTCTTCCATATTTATGTCGGGTGGATTAAAATTGCAATGCCTCTCTCCCATATTTATGTGGGGTGGATTATGGGGTACTTAAACCTCTCCCATATTTATGTGGGGTGGATATTGGGGTACAGAAACCTCTCCCATATTTATGGGGGGTGGATTATGGTGTAGAGAAACCTCTCCCATATTTATGGGGGGTGGGTTATGGGGTACAGAAAAATTTCCCATATTTATGTCGGGTAGATTATAGGGTACAGAAAACTCTCCCATATTTATGTGGGGTGGATTATGGGGTACAGAAACCTCTCCCATATTTATAGAGGGTGGATTAAGGCGTACAGAAACCTCTCCCATATTTATGGGGGGGTGGATTATGGGGTACAGAAATCTCTCCCATATTTATGTCGGGTGGATTATGGGGTACAGAAACCTCTCCCATATTTATGGGGGGTGGATTAAGGGGTACAGAAACCTCTCCCATATTTATGTCGGGTGGATTATGGGGTACAGAAACCTCTCCCATATTTATGGGGGGTGGATTATGGGGTACAGAAACCTCTCCCATATTTATGTCGGGTGGATTATAGAGCACAGAAACCTCTCCCATATTTATGTGGGGTGGATTATGGGGTACAGAAACCTCTTCCATATTTATGTCGGGTGGATTATAGGGTACAGAAACCTCTCCCATATTTATGTCGGGTGGATTATGGGATACAGAAACCTCTCCCATATTTATGGGGCGTGGATTATGGGGTACAGAAACCTCTCCCATATTCATGTCGGGTGGATTATAAGGTACAGAAACCTCTCCCATATTTATGTTGGGTGGATTATGGGGTACAGAATCCTCTCCCATATTTATGTGGGGTGGATTATGGGGTACAGAAACCTCTCCCATATTTATGGGGGGTGGATTATGGCGTAGAGAAACCTCTCCCAAATTTATGGGGGGTGGGTTATGGGTACAGAAATATCTCCCATATTTATGTCGGATGGATTATAGGGTACAGAAAACTCTCCCATATTTATGTGGGGTAGATTATGGGGTACAGAAACCTCTCCCATATTTATATGGGGTGGGTTAAGGCGTACAGAAACCTCTCCCATATTTATGGGGGGTGGATTATGGGGTAAATAAATCTCTCCCATATTTATGTCGGGTGGATTATGGGGTACAGAAATCTCTCCCATATTTATGGGGGGTGGATTAAGGGGTACAGAAACCTCTCCCATATTTATGTCGTGTGGATTATGGGGTACAGAAACCTCTCCCATATTTATTGGGTGTGGATTAAGGGGTACAGAAACCTCTCCCATATTTATGTGGGTGGATTATGGGGTATTGAAACCTCTCCCATATTTATCGGGGGTGGATTATGGGGTACCTAAACCTCTCCCAAATTTATGGGGGTGGATTATGGGGTACAGAAACCTCTCCCATATTTATGGGGGGTGGATTATGGGGTACAGAAACCTCTCCCATATTTATGGGGGGTGGATTATGGGGTACAGAAACCTCTCCCATATTTATGTGGGGTGGATTATGGGGTACAGAAACCTCTCCCATATTTATGTCGGGTGGATTATGGTGTACGGAAACCACTCCCATATTTATGGCGGGTGGATTATGGGGTACAGAAACCTCTCCCATATATGTCTTCCGGGTGGGTTAAGAAATTTGCAAGCCTCTCCATATTTATAGGGGGGTGGATTATAAATTTACAGAAACCTCTCCCATATTTATGTTGGGTGGATTATAGGGCACAGAAACCTCTCCCATATATATGTGGGGTGGATTATGGGGTACAGAATCCTCTCCCAAATTTATGTTGGGTGGATTATGGGGTACAGAAACCTTTCCCATATTTATGGGGGGTGGATTATGGGGTACAGAAACCTCTCCCATATTGATGTCGGGTGGATTTTGGGGTACAAAAAACCTCTCCCATATATATGGGGCGTGGATTATGGGGTCCAGAAACCTCTCCCATATTTATGTCGGGTGGATTATAGGGTACAGAAACCTCTCCCATATTTATGTGGGGTGGATTATGGGGTACAGAAACCTCTCCCATATTTATGGGGGATGGATTATGGGGTACAGAAACCTCTCCCAAATTTATGTGGGGTGGATTATGGGGTATAGAAAACTTTCCCATATTTATGGGGGGTGGATTATGGAGTACAGAAACCTCTCCCATAATTATGGGGGGTGGATTATGGGGTATAGAAAACTTTCCCATATTTATGGGGGGTGGATTATGGGGTACAGAAACCTCTCCCATATTTATGGGGGGTGGATTAAAAGGTACAGAAACCTCTCCCATATTTATGTGGGGTGGATTATGGGGTATAGAAACCTCTCCCATAATTATGGGGGGTGGAATATGGGGTACAGAAACCTCTCCCATATTTATGGTGGGGTGTGGATTATGGGGTACAGAAACCTCTCCCATATTTATGGGGGTGGATTATGGGGTACAGAAAACTCTCCCATATTTATGGTGGGTGGATTAAGGGCTACAGAAACCTCTCCCATATTTATGGGGGTGGATTATGGGGTACAGAAATCTCCCATATTTATGTCGGGTGGATTATGAGGTACAGAAACCTCTCCCATATTTGTGTCGGGTGGATTATGGGGTACAGAAACCTCTCCCATATTTATGTGGGGTGGATTATGGGGTACAGAAACCTCTCCCATATTTATGGGGGGTGGATTAAGGGGTACAAGGACCTCTCCCATATTTGTCGGGTGGATTATGGTGTGCAGAAACCTCTCCCATATTTATGGGGGGAGGATTATGGGGTAGAGAAACCTCTCCCATATTTATGTCGGGTGGAATATGGGGTACAGAGACCTCTCCCATATTTATGTCCAGTGGATTATGGGGTACAGAAACCTCTCCCATATTTATGGGGCGTGGATTATGGGGTACAGAAACCTCTCCCATATTTATGTCGGGTGGATTATAGGATACAGAAACCTCTCCCATATTTATGTGGGGTGGATTATGGGGTACAGAAACCTCTCCCATAATTATGGAGGGTGGATTATGGGGTAAAGAAACCATTCCCATATTTATGGGGTTGGATTATGGGGTACAGAAACCACTCCCATATTTGGGGTGGATTATGGGGTACAAAAAACCTCTCCCATATTTATGGCGGGTGGATAAAGGGGTACAGAAACGTCTCCCATATTTATGTGGGGTGGATTATAGGGCACAGAAACCTCTTCCATATTTATGGGGGGTGGATTAAGGGGTACAGAAACCTCCCCACACATTTATGGGGGATTGTGGGCACAGAAACCTCCCATATTTATGTGGGTGGATTATGGGGCAAGGAGAAACCTCTCCCATATATGTGGGGTGTATTATAAGACAGAAACCCTCCCATATTTATGGGGTGGATTATGGGCATAGAACACTCTATATTTATGTGGGTGGATTATGTACAGAAACATCTCTCTCATACGGTATGTGGGTGATTATGGGTACAAAAACCTCTCCCATATTTATGGGGGTGGATTAAGGGGTACAAAAACCTCTCTCATATTTATTTGGGGTGGATTATGGGGTAGAGAAACCTCTCCTATATTTATTTGGGGTGGATTATGGGGTATAGAAACCTCTACCATATTTGTCGGGTGGATTATAGGGTACAGAAACCTCTCCCATATTTATGTGGGGTGGATTATGGGGTACAGAAACCTCTCCCATATTTATGGAGGGTGGATTATGGGGTCAGAAAACCTCTCCCATATTTATGGGGGTGGATTATGGGGTACAGAAACCTCTCCCATATTTATGTGGGGTGGATTATGGGGTACAGAAACCTCTCCCATAATTATGGGGGGTGGAATATGGGGTACAGAAACATTTCCCATATTTATGGGGGTGGATTATGGGGTACAGAAACCACTCCCATATTTATTTGGGGTGGATTATGGGGTACAGAAACCTCTCCCACATTTATGGGGGGTGGATTAAGGGGCACAAGGACCTCTCCCATATTTAGGGGGGTGGATTATGGGGTACAGAAATCTGTCCCATATTTATGTCGGGTGGATTATGGGGTACAGAAACCTCTCCCATATTTATGTCGGGTGGATTATGGTGTACGGAAACCTCTCCCATATTTATGGGGCGTGGATTATGGGGTACAGAAACCTCTCCCATATTTATGTCGGGTGGATTATAGGGCACAGAAACTTCTCCGATATTTATGTGGGGTGGATTATGTAGTACAGAAACCTCTCCCATATTTAAGTCGGGTGGATTATGGGGTACAGAAACCTCTCCCATATTTTTGTCGTGTGGATTATGGGGTACAGAAACCTCTCCCATATTCATGGGGGGTGGATTAAGGGGTACAGAAACCTCTCCCATATTTATGTGGGTGGATTATGGGGTACTAAAACCTCTCCCATATTTATGGCGGGAGGATAAAGCGGTACAGAAACCTCTCCCATATTAATGGGGTTGGATTAAGGGGAAAAGAAACCTCTCCCATATTTACGGGGGGTGGGTTATGGGTACAGAATCATCTCCCATATTTATGTGGCGTGGATTATGGGGTACAGAAACCTCTCCCATATTTATGGTTGGTGGATTAAGGGGTACAGAAACCTCTCCCATATTTATGGGGGTGGATTATGGGGTACAGAAACCTCTCCCATATTTATGTCGGGTGGATTATAGGGCACAGGAACCTCTCCCATATTTATGTGGGGTGGATTATGGGGTACAGAAACCTCTCCCATATTTATGTGGGGTGGATTAGGTACAGAAACCTCTCCCCATATT
>NW_024718981.1:0-8723 GCF_018991925.1 Homarus americanus | reverse complement strand
ACGTCTAGGCCACCATTCACCTCCCCTCCACGTCTTGGCCACCACTCACCTCCCTCCTAAACGTCTTGGTCATCATTAACTTCCATCCACGTCTTGGCCACCACTCACCTCCCTCCTCCACGTCTTGGCCACCACACACCTCCCTCCTCCACGTCTTGGCCACCACTCACCCCCCACTCACTTATGAACTCTGTCATTAACTGAAGCTCACTCCAGGAGTCTTAGCTGTAAGTCTCACAGCGTATAATCTTACATACCGAGAATAAGCCTTCAGCGTTACATAAGGAAGGTAGCTGTAGGCTTTTTTAGTGACTGTTAAACATTTATTTCCTGGTAAAACCCCTTTTTTTTCATCTGTTTGACACATATGTTAATTTTGTTAAAACCAAGGGTTATGAATGAAATATACAAATAATCCTTCTTGGAAATTGTTTCGAAAAACATTATCAAATACATAAATCATATTTCATTACGTGTACTCGCTCAAAATGCTGGATATAATGTTCGAAATAAACAAATAAGAAGATTATATAAAATGTTTTCTACATTTTCGGTAATTACCTGAATAGATAAATTATTAAAGTAAATATATCTGTCCAGGTATGTAAGAGGGAGATCTGTGCGGCACAGTGCACACACAGCAGGTGGAAGAGTGTTATGTTCATACACATTAACTCAGGCGGGAAGCAGTTTACTAACATCTGCATTACCTAAATTGAATGAGAAGCGGGGATTTGTCTTTGCGTCTTAATTAAAATGATCTTTATTCCTGGACTTTTTGCTACGAAAACTAAGACGTTCCTTAATAAATATATCGATCCTACAGGGGAAGTATTGTTATTTATAGTTTGTTTTGTGGAACGTTATGAAGCCCCTCTTAGTGGTGGCGACAACACAGGCCTCAGTTATCACCTTATCACCGCATTACAGTAATTGACTCCCGCATTTAAAAGACTACGTAGTTTAGTTATATCCAATATGTTTGTCAAATTAAGTGCTGGTGGTTAACGTTTGGCAAGAAGCCAAGGCATTAACTGATGGGCTGTGTACTTAGTCTTGTCTAGCGTTCTCTCACCACCAAATTTATGGGTTTGTGTCCAGACAAGCTGGCGGGACACTAATGGTTTCCTCAGCTTAAAGTATTACCTATAAAACTGTCGGAGGTGTTGGAAGGTCAGTGATGGGTCCTGACAAGGTGTGAAGTATATGTCGACTGACCGACCATTCGACACTGAAAAACAGACATAATGTCAGTTACGTAAGGACCCCAGATAAGATGTGCAATGTTATTCATAAAGACAAGTATTTACAGCTACAATGTTCAGTACTGTGTTATGATGAAATATTAATGGAAACGGAAATGCGCTTAAACAACATAAACTGTCTTTATTCGCTTTATGTACCACAAATACAGTAAGTCGTTTGTCGCTGACTATCAAAATGGATCATAAAAACAACCCCAGATTCCCTCGTCTCTTAAATCATACTTTTTTTTTTTTACGGGGATTAGCCCAACCGGGCACAGGTCAGTGACCCACAGCGGGACCTGGGGGCGTGATGATGATGATGATGATGATGATGATGATGATGTAATTCATAGTAAATAATTTTTTTAATAAAAAGTAAAATAAAATAATAATGATAATAATAATAATAACAACACTATAATAATAATAATAATAATAATAATAATAATAATAATAATAATAATAATAATAATAATAATAATAATAATAACAATAATAACAATAATAATAACAATAATAATAATAATAATAACAATAATAATAATAACAATAATAATAATAATAATAATAATAATAATAATAATAATAATAATAATAATACAGTAATTCATAGTAAATAATTTTTTTAATAAAAAGTAAAATAAAATAATAATGATAATAATAATAATAACAACACTATAATAATAATAATAATAATAATAATAATAATAATAATAATAAAGAAATACAAAGAAAAAATCAATAGTGAGAAACGCTGCACTACAGTATATGTATGTTGTGTTATCAAGTAAGAGAAACAATTGAAACCCTGCAATTGTGGGTAAATGAGGCAAAAAGTCAGATCAGCAACTTGGGACTTGGTCACAATATTCGTGATGCCATATGGCAGCAGGGTCTACCATTAGACAATACATTATGCTTCCAATATCTTCCCAGGCGGTAGTACCTCCCTGTTTGACAGCTGCCTACTACCTGTATATCTACTGTTCTTCGTATGTACTTGTCTTCTATCTGCCTCAGTCATTCAGTCATCCTATTCCATTATATCCATATATTCAAACATCAACACAATCTCTGCTTTACTTATCCAGACATTTATCTCTCTACCAAATGATCTGTTAATATTTCAGTCCTCACTCTGTCTTCTCTTGATCTTCCTCACCCGAACCTCAAGATAATTATTTCCAAGTTAGTTTGTGTCTTGTCATTCTATTATTGTAACCTCATGTTTCACACCTCAACATCAGACGCTGTATTAATCCTTCCACTGTGTCCGCCCCGTTTGGTGTAATGTCATACAGATCCTGAGCTTTTACTATACACAGCTCCAGGAACTTTAATATTTTTTCTCTGAATATGGCCCACTTTTTCCAGACAACAAACAACAGTTCATTCTTATACAGATGATTCAGCCCTTCTGACTGCCTCAGTCACTCAAAATAAAGTTTTCAGTGGTAGACAACAGACATCATCTCTTCCGGAGGATCTCGCTTGGATAGCTTAGTCACTAGTGGGATCTATCCACCGTTGTTTCCTTCAACGCAACTAAGATAAAGTACATTTCAACATTAATTTTGGTAACTTTATAATCCCACCATCACACGACATTGAAGTTTTATGCACATCCTCCAGGCCCAATTTTATGTCTTATTCAACCAGTGAACAGTTGGCAAGCGTTTACGTGAAACAGATGCTCACCCAGATTAATTACTGCTGTCATATGTGGGCAGGATGTGGTGTCGTGGCACTTTGTCACCACTACTTGGTGCAGAGCAGAGGAGAGCAATCAAATTAATCCACAATTATAACCTTACCCTAACACTTCTGGTACACAGTGACATCTCCCTATTCTCTCTAGTCTACACAGTATATATTTTCAAAGTCGCTGTGTTGACGAAGTACCGTCGATAGTGCCAGCATCTTGCACCATCTATCGGCATTTACCGTATCTCTCAATATCCGATATTCATATCCCGGAACAGCACTTCTTGGAACTCTCCATTTCACAATGTTTTTCCTATGTCACAGCTTCCTGGAGTTTAAAACATCTTATTGCAAATGTATCTTCACTCTTTGGTGATGGGTCGCCTTGAAAACGATGCCTGTGTAATCTCTCCCTACACTTTCTATTTGTTAAAAGGTGTTTATAGTACACATATGATATTGACAGTACATATCCTGGAAGTAAACCGAATATAATCGCCATCCAACTTCTTCCAACCTGGACCTCTCGAACGGACTTCACTTCCTGAATCTCTATCATATACTAACTGTAACTTGCAGCAGAGTAGTGATGTAAACAAACTATTGAATAATCCCTCTTGTCAGTTTTATGTTATTTGCTCTACTTCCAGAACAAACTTACTCAACCACGACAGTTTCAGAGCCCTTCTCCCTGTGTGTCAGAGGAAACCTCAAATACATTTCCGTTCTTTATACCTCAACTGCCCACACCACCACTTCCATTTCCTCCACCCACACCCTTGTATTCAGATCACCAGCACCGACAAAGTATCACCTCTCTCGCTGAACAACACATTTCAGCTCGATTAATCAAAGAGCTTGTTTTTGTGTTTTGTTTCATATTCTTCGTTCAAACTTACCCAACAGTTATTCTGGTCTCGATTAAGTCTATCTTCAACCTATTCCATAATGTTCGTAAGCAAATTGATTCATATATTACCACATGTCTCCCTATCTGACCAAAACATTGAAAGTTGTTCTATCCCCCTTCTCTTGTCTATACCTAATAACAGCATCTCTCTCTCTCAGTATTTCTATCTCTCTCCTCCCATGTACTGTACACTACACTATCTTTCACCCTCTTATTCCGTCTAGCAAATTCGTCTCACTCACTGCCACCGTCCTGTATTGTAATGGTCGCCGTAAATCATTGTAACCGATATTGCAGGACCGTCTCTCATATCAGTCCCGAATTGCTTCTACATAGTCGATAACCTAATTTATCTAAATATAAGACATTGACAAAGAAGAGTTATCTTATAAGGAAAATAAACTCATATCTTCATGAGTAACATTCTCAATAAAAACACATCGGTAAACTTGCACCCAAACGAGGTACTAAATCAGTGAGTGGTAATCTTCACTTTTGATCTTTTGACCAAGAAATATAATTTTGGCAATGATAAATAACAATAATATATATGGTAAATATAATGGTAAGTAAGTCACTCCTGGAAAGCATGCACCAGTGAGCAAGCGTGGCTGGGGAGTTGTGAGGGAGGTCACGCCAGAGGACCATCTCTGTTCTGTACCCAGGAGAGACGGACCACGTGAACTGGTGCCTTCGTTATTTAACATCAGTATTAACAAGTAAGTTTTATTCAATCTCAGACAAAGCTAGATAGGGCGGTAGGAACAAACGATGATGTGAGACAAAAGCTAACAGCTCGGGTTTTTTCAGGGTTCTGTAGAGCCCACCCGGTGTGAAACGTCTGCGGTATGATAACGTCCACTGGCGGTATGAGACGGTGTGAAACGAGCTGTATGACCGTCCACTGACCTGGGTTTGAGCCACCTGTTGAGTATGGTGAGAGTTGGAGTGAACCTAGCCGTCTGGGTGCCCAACTAACGACGTGACGATCGTTTGGGGTCATTAGCTCTCCCCGACCTCGGCCAACGGGAAGCTAAAGCTTCTCTCAACTGTACAAGGTCTGATTGGCTCACTCCCTTCCGTTTCATGGATGTACTGGGGTAAAGTGAAGCCAGCTGAGTGATACAGGGTCACACACTGGGACCAAGAGTCCAGTGGAACTTAGAGGTACATTTCCAAGGTTGAGAAAGGCTGGCTTGGGCCTTAAACTACGGGTGCCTGTTGGTTGTGCCTGAAGAAACTGCGGAGTGCAGGTGGAATCTATGTGTTAGGTTAGGGAGCATGTGTTTACGGGTATTGGTGGACTCGGTAACTTCTTAATCTAGTGATAATATTTTTTCCAGTTACTGATATTGTCTTGCTGTGTATAATAAATATTTCTTAAATAATTGTGATAGTATTGTGTTAATGTCTGTGTCACTAATTAAAACTAGAGAATGAGGGAACTGTTTTTCAGATGAGTTTTCTCCCTTATGTTGTAAGTGATACTGTGATTTAGTTCTTTTAATGCATTTAATATTTCTGTATAATTTCAATCTCAAGTATAACCTTTGTTTCCCAGAGTAGTGTTTAAGTTAGGTTAGGAGGTGTGCATCTGTTGGGATAATAAAATTTTGTTGAGTGCCCTTAAGGCCTATTCATTGTAGAGTTGTTAATTTCTTGTTTTTTTATACCATTTTCTCAGTGGTTGATATTATTTTGTTGAAAGCCCTTAAGGCCTGTTTCATGTGTGCAAGCAACAATTCTTAATTTGAATTTATTGTTGTCAAATGAGGCATTGTCTGATTTTCTCATAATTTCTATATCATGTATAACTTTTATTCCCCAGAGTAGTGTTTTAAGTTCAAGTTAAGAGGTGCGCATATTGGTGTACCATTATTTGAGTGTGTCTGTAGTGTTGGAGGGATTATACGTGTAAATTTTACAGTGTGTCTCATTCATCTCAGTCACAGACGCTATCCTTCCACGGGTCACGGACAATTTCATTTTGTTCGTAAATTTAAGTGTTCTTGTGCTGGTTCGGGATTTTTCTCCAAGGGGCGCTTCCACTGCAATTTCCATCTAATAATTAATAAACCCCAAGTCTGGTGAAATATGAAAGTCCAGTAATTCCGACCGGTTACATATATATATATATATATATATATATATATATATATATATATATATATATATATATATATATATATATATATATATATATATATATATATATATATATATATAAAGTATATATACTATATAATAACTATATATATATGTATATATATATATGTATATATATTATATATATATGTATATATATATTTATATATATATATATATATATATATATATATATATATACATATATATATATATATATATATATATATATATATATATATATATATATATATATATATATATATATACTGATAACCACAAGGAAGAAGAAACACGAAGTTCCCAAGCGCTTTCATTAGCATTCACATCTTCAGGGTGGGCTTGGGATCATGACCATAAGAATATCTTAATCTTACCATTTCACAAAAATTTCTCACACATTCCTTCACAACTAAAAACCTGGAACGTCAATGTGGCATTTAAAAACTCATGCATTATTAAACAAATGTTAATCAAGAACTCCCCCAACAACACAATTGGTTGCATTTATAAAGTTCCTTGCAAGGAATGTAATATGTTTTACTTAGGCCAGACAGGTAAAGATCACGCAACTAGAATTAAATAACAAATAGAGTGTTAGGACAGGCCAGGAATCCAATGCTCTGTTTGTTCATTTGAGGGATAACAAGCATTGCATTGACTGAGATATGCCTCCTCAATATTACCATGTAATTCAATTGATAGTAGGAACATCATAGAATGTAGTCTTTATTAAACATACCGAAGCATTCAACATGAATTTGAGTAACGGCATGTACAAGCTGGACAATTTTGTAATTAAGAAGATTTGTGATCAGGTGAGAAGGCCGGGTCACTTGACCATCTGACCTGACCACCAACCGTTGTGTGCTATTTAAAGATAAGTAGGGTCATTACCTAATACCTGACCATTGTGGACCTGGTCTCACCCTCCTCTGTATATATACACCTTGATTTGTATTTCTCTCTCTAGTCTGTACTCACCCCTGAAGATGTGAATTACACGAAAGCGCTTGGGAACTTCGTGTTTTCTTCTTTCCTTGTGGTTAATAGCATATATATATATATATATGGTATATATATATATTATGGCACCCCACTTAACGCGGCCAATTGAATCTAGAGGGTCCCATGTTAATATGAAAACCTCGTTAAGTGAATAACAGAACATATGGGATTAATTCCAATAGAACCCAGCCCGACCCCCAAACTCCACTTTTTGACGACAAATAACTATGTTGTAGTAAAAATAACATCTTAATTTTATGATGGTACATGCACACAATTAATACTTAAGAGAAATACAGTCGCCAAGTTAATGTCCATTCAAATAATGGACTCAACTCCCTCCCCCTCTCACACTACAGTACACAGCCAGCTAACAGATGGTCGGTCGGTCCCTCCCTCCCCCCCCCACCCCCCACCAACCGTCCCAAGGAGATGTGTGGGATAACCTCAAACTAAAGTTAGGAAAATATAATTGATATTGCTGGATTCCTTGTAAGACCAGGAATATTTTGAATATAAATGTCATATATTTTTCACAAAAGATAACATACTTACTCAGATTAAACATTTTATCTAAAAATTGTATGTTTAATGCAAAAAATATGTTGTTTATATTCAAAATGATCACCAAATTATAAGAATTCCAGCAATGTAAATTATATTCTGGCCGGATAATTTGTATGAATTTTATGAGCTAAAACAAATATCTACAGTTAATAAAAAAAAAAATATATTCTTCAACACTATCTGTCAATCAAAGTACCCCACCTTGCCTCCCCCCCTCTTCCAACCACGTGGTCAGTCCCAACCCTCCCCCCACCCCCTACCAATCCTCCATTCAAGAGTTTTTAACATTTAGTAATAAATAATACCTCAGATTAAAGTTAGGATAATATAATTGACATTGCTGGATTCCTTGTAAGACCAGGAATATTTTGAATATAAATGTCATATATTTTGGACAAAAGATAACATACTTACTCAGATTAAACATTTTATCTAAAAATTGTATGTTTAATGCAAAAAATATGTTGTTTATATTCAAAATGATCACCAAATTATAAGAATTCCAGCAATGTAAATTATATTCTGACCGGGTAATTTGTATGAATTTTATGAGCTAAAACAAATATCTTCAGTTAAAAAAAAATAATTCTTCACAGGGTAACAGATGGTCGGTCGGTTGGTCCCTCCCTCCCCCCCACCCCCCACCAACCGTCCCAAGGAGATGTGTGGGATAACCACTAAATTTTAATAAATAATACCTCAAACTAAAGTTAGGATAATATAATTGACATTGCTGGATTCTTTGTAAGACCAGGAATATTTTGAATATAAATGTCATATATTTTGGACAAAAGATAACATACTTACTCAGATTAAACATTTTATCTAAAAATTGTATGTTTAATGCAAAAAATATGTTGTTTATATTCAAAATGATCACCAAATTATAAGAATTCCAGCAATGTAAACTATATTCTGGCTGGGTAATTTGTATGAATTTTATGAGCTAAAACAGGCAGTCAGGCAGGGTGGCGGGTGGGGGGTGGTGCGAATCTAAAAATAGCTCTCGAGCCGGGAGCCGGACACTCACCGCGTTGCTGTGGAAAAATCTGCGTTAAGTGAAAGTTCAGCTTTGGCAAGGCACCGCGTATATGCGAAAACGCGTTAAGTGAAAGCGCGTTAAGTGGGGTAATACTGTATAT
>NW_024718980.1:0-24512 GCF_018991925.1 Homarus americanus | reverse complement strand
ACAATACGTTCCTTGACAAAATTTTCATAATTTTGTCTTCCAACTTCATATGCACATAGATTGTCATATTTGTCATTTTCTGGCATTACAGCTCCAGTTACCAAGTTTATAAGAGCATCATTTTCCTGGGATTACAGTCACCAATAACATTGTGTAGCTTCTGTACATCAGCATATTGACAGCTGACAATAGCTGTAGAGAGCTCATGGTGTTCTGTTCTTTTGTAATCTCTGTGAGTTTGATATTTTATGTGATGAACTTAATTTGAAAACCCAAATGGTAGTATATGATCTTTTATCACCTTAGACACTCTGTGCGTCATGCCTCTCAAGTGATTTTTTTCCTCTCTTACTTCTCTGGACAAATACGACCTTTATCCCATCAGAAAAAGTATCACCATATATTTTCTTAATCTACAGGTGCCAAGGTTTAAGATGACGGATGGTGTTAAAAATTAACCTGAAATTTTTACGCGACCACATATTGTCTTGTTGGGTTTCTGAGAGAACTTCACGGCTAAATAGCGCCTCTGTATTGATAGCCGGTACATGTCGTAATATCCACCGCTCATAGTTAAATCTTTATGTCCGTTTATTTTGTCCTAATTTAAGTATCAAAGAGTGTTTTCATTTTTAAGTATCTTAAGTATCTTTTTTCCCCACTCCTAAGTATCTAAGTATGATTTAATTTCATTTTTAAGTAACTAACCATATTTTTGTTTTCATTATAAAATGTGATTGATAGACAACAGAAGTAAATATCAGCTGAAGGTCGTAAACGAAGCTGATGTGAAGTATTTTGACTCACTGTTCCCACGAACTAATTGCTTCACTGGTTTATACCGAAGAAATAAAACCGTCAACGAACCATCCGATTCAAATGTGTCTTAGGCGATACAGGGTGTTTATGCGTCACTCTGATACCAAGAATGACTTTGTGTGCTGTGGTGAAGCTGAGGGTAGGATAGGGTTGGGTTGGGTTGGGATGGGTTAGGATTACGCATGTGTGGGTATATTCTGTCGCATTTTATAGGTATCTTGCGTCTTTCTCTTTATTCCTTCTTTATCATGAGTATCTGTGCCTATTAATACACCACCTCGCAGGATAGTGGAAGAGGAATGGATAGTAACGAGATTATATTCTTCTTACATATACCTTAGCTTGATTACAGGTAACACCAGGTAGAAGTTACATGACTCTTAAGAGTTTTCCTCGACTTGGCTGATTCAGCTGTAAGACTTGCTGTATTTATCCTTATTAAAATCCTCCACCTGTAAGACCATCCACTTGTAAGACCCTCCACCTGTAAGACCCTCCACTTGTAAGACTCTCCACTTGTAAAACCCTTTAGGGATTTGAAATGCCTTCTCGTCTTGGCTCCACTAGTACTGTACACACCCTCTCTAGCCTTAGTTTACAGTAATGTTGAAGTATATAATGAAGACTCACAGCTCATGGGTTAGAAAAACAACAGATGCTTGTTTTATTTATTTATTTATTTATTTATTTATAGTTTATTTTAGAATCCCCGAAAGTTAGAACAAAATGGCTGACGGGACTCACAAGCGGGCGATGTTTACAATATGGACCAAGAATAAAAAATAAATGAAAAATAAAATAAATTAATCGTAAATTGGTGCATTGTTTCTCCAGGGGTAATTATAGAAGTACAAATGTTCTCCAGCAGTGGGTAACGATCATAGTCACGTATAGAGCTTCCGACGCAGGTAGATTGATATAGATGCATTACCTGGAGTTAGTGGGTTACAGGGGCCTCTTACACGATAATATTAAAGGTGTTTCTTCCTTCTGTTTGTGGCACTTGAGGTGTTTAGGTTAGGTTTAATTAAAATGGTTTAGTTATACTACGATAAGTTAAGTTGAATTTAGAACTTTTGATTTGCATATATCGTGTTAGAAGGATTTGTTAGCTAATAAGTTTAATTTGGATAAGTTTAGTTTAATTTAGATCCTTTGATTTTACAAGGTCGTATTATAATGACTGGGAACCATATAGAAACCTGTTAGAGAAGTAAATATTTCTACGGCAGTGAATGAGTGGTGTATAGAGCTGCTGACGCAACTTAAACGGTATATACTGTGCATTATATGTTATCAGAGCTTTCCTGTTGTACGTAACCGTCTCCGTCAAAGTGTCTTAGTGGCTCATGTGAAGATTAGCCTCTAGTTTATTTAACCTCAAGATTAACTACACTGGCACTGCCTGACCTGACCTGACCTGACCTGACCTGACCTACCCTACCCTACCCTACCCTAACCTAACCTAACTTAATCCTACCTAACTTAACTTCCCAGGTAGCGTTAGGTTAATCATTAGTTGAAATAAGCTGGGAGGGTTAATCTTCAGGTAATCTATCTTAATTAACAATTTTGGTCAGGTGAGGCCTTCCTTACCTTACTCGAGAGCAGCAGGAGGAGGACTTGCTAACATCTACAGATCATCGTCAACCAAGGCAGATATTGAATACCTTTTGTTTACCTTCGTGGCTTAAGAACACATCTTAACAACGTAAGACTATTCGCCTCAATACAATAATACAGTTATTGATTATTGTATTCTAATAAAATTTACGGTGTATCTTGTGAACCAGATTTATTATTTGACCTTAGTGAATGAGAAACTGGTTGAGGTGTATTGTGGTAAAAATCCTTAAGAGCAGCTCTGTGTGTTCTTACGACCTCAAAGTAACACAAAAGGTAGCCAATATCTACCCTTGGTCAGTCACTTTATGTAGATGTCAATTGTGTCATTTTTCTAGACTTAGTGCCCCCTGGAGGAGAAAGTAAATACAATGTTGATTTATTTTGGTCACAATACACGCTAGTAGATTATTTTTTCCTATTTAACTAAATAATTAACACCATGTAGCTAACTAATTATATGACTCAAAGAAGGTAACCAATATGGCGTCGATATTGTTCACATACTCTATGATAAATAGATGTATTGTCTGTTAAATTTTAGGGAAGAATTTAATTTATAAACTTTTGAGAATGTGGATACAGGAGTTCTGTCTTTGTGTGTGTGTGTGTGTGTGTGTGTGTGTGTGGTGATGATGATGGATACTTTCCTCTGCAGTGAAAAAATATCTTGACATTGCAAAGTTTAACTGTAAGCCGAAGGAACGTTTGTAATGTGACTTATTATGTGAAATTGTAACTTGAAATTCTTTGTGAAAAAATATTTCCCTATAAAGTTTGGCAGTAAATGAAGTATTACATCAAGGTGTAACTTGTAGTTCCTTGTGGAGTAATTACCTATGTGGACGATACAGCTACTCGAGGGTGTAAGACCTAGAGTAGAAAGTCTTAAGACCTTACCTGAGGTTGAATGACTCTTATAGTGGAACGTCTTAGGTATTGAAACTTTAATTACAGTAAATAAAATATTATCTACCTAAATATTCCTTCACCTGGCGACAACTAATGATACAGGTGGTGTAATAGCTCTTTAAAATTCCTCCGTTTGATATAATAATGACCACACATGAACTTATAATGTGCAATATCTTGATAACACATTAGCTACAACATTACACATAGTCCAGTGTATGTGTAGTGAGGGACATCTACCTAAATGAGTTACAGAATGTGGAGTTGAGGCAAAAAAATGTTGGGACATGTTTGAGATCATCAGTTGAGCCAAACGTTTAAACTCAATATTGTTTTAATGGTATTTTAGAGCGACCGAAAAATGTAAACAAAATGGCCGGCTAGGCTCGGGGGATCCACGAGTCCTCTTATAAAGGATCGACAATAAATGAAAACAAATCAGATTAATTTAAACACATTTCCAAGAGTATTAGATCCTGTAAAGAGAGAAAATTAATACTTGATATTTGTAGAAGCTTTTTTTTTCGTCCTGTTTCTTCTTGGTTAAAACAATTGTGGTGGTGTTACCTGTTCCAAACGGTAGACATCAAGGAAATGGATCAAGACCTTAATACTCAAAGGTACACATGATGATTTGTTCCCAAGTCTGAGGATTTACTTCACAAAACAGATTAACTTTAGGACACAATGATGGCGAACAAAATAACATCAACATTGCGTACAGTACATATCTTGCTTTGACTCTTAACTCTTGTAATTTTTCGTAATGTTAGTGAATGAATTTGAGATTCTGGGCATATTTTCTTGTTTTTCTTTCTAATCAAGTGTAAAGGAAGATGTACTGTTTATTGATGGATTTGGTGATGTCTTAATAGTGTATTAGTGTGTTAATATTACACAAGTTTGGTATAGTGGTGACGGTAATGTAGTGTAGTAAGATTTTAACACATGGAGGTGAATTTGTCTTTTATGTTGAGGATTTGTTAAAGGGAAGATCTGATGGACGAGGATAATTGTCTGGTTGTGATGGACACGGCTCACCTAACCTAACCCAATCTAACCTAACCCAACCCAACCTAACCCAACCTAACCCAACCCAACCTAACCTAACCCCTATATATGTGTGAGATAAGGTTCTGATTCAAGAACAAGATGCACAAGTTCGAATCCAAATTGAGCTGTAGGGTTTGTTGACTAATTCGGGGCTTCACATTCATAAAACTTTCAAATGGGATACGACTAAACCCGAAGCCCCATCTTCCGTCGGTCGGTCGTTGGTGTCAGGTCAAAGTTCAGTTTGTAGTTCACCTCCTGTGATATGTGTCATTTATCGAAACGAAACATGAGGTTAACGTGAAAACAAAACCTCGAAGCAACACGTATAAACAGGGAAGAGTTTTCATCGGATTTTACGTCATGAAATTTTCCATCTAGGGAGGGAGGGAGAGAGAGAGAGATTGATTGATTGATTGATTAATTGATTGATTGATTGATTGATTGATTGATTCCGATGCTGAAATTAACACTAAAATTTTATACTGTAATTGAGATAAATGCAGGTAAGGTTGGCGTATGAAATTAATTATTGAAGAACGATCACAGAAATGTTTTACCTGTTTCCTGTGATGGGGCGTGGATAGTAGGTTTGTTTGTGGGTGTGGGGCGTGGATAGTAGGTTTGTTTGTGGGTGTGGGGCGTGGATAGTAGGTTTGTTTGTGGGTGTAGGGCGTGGATAGTAAGTTTGTTTGTGGGTGTAGGGCGTGGATAGTAGGTATGTTTGTGGGTGTAGGGCGTGGATAGTAGGTTTGTTTGTGGGTGTAGGGCGTGGATAGTAGGTATGTTTGTGGGTGTAGGGCGTGGATAGTAGGTTTGTTTGTGGGTGTTTGGGAGTGGATAGTAGGTATGTTTGTGGGTGTAGATACATACATAGTTAAGAGGAATAAATCAAAATGGGAAGAAGATTAAGATAAATAAACTGATGATTAATAGTACAGGTGAGTTAATAAAATAGATATAAATAGATAAATACAGTAGATAGATAGATAGATAGATAGATACAGTAGATAGATAGATAGATGTATGATTTTGTATACCGCAAGAGTAACTAAATATTCCTGTACCTGTATTTTCTTTCAGTTACAAAATACACAGGATTATAAATATGAGTATGCACATCAGGTGTTACAGTAAGTGGTAATATTTTGTAATACTCTTAAGTGATGAGGTAACAGAGGAAATAGACGGATACTAACGGAGAGTTTTTGTAGAATTAGACAGACATTCAGACAGTAAAACTTCTTACGACAATACAAATTTTGACGGTGGAATTTATACACGAGAGTGTATGGATAATAATGATGAGCTGAGTTATGACATCTACGTCTGATAATCCGTTGTTTAGAATGGATTATTATTATTTTTGTTGAGTTATTTAACAGTTTGAGAACAGGTTTATTATGGTACTATGTCCTATTATCACACAAGGTCATAAGTGAAGTAAAATAACCAATTATACTGTATTATCTTAGACAATATTCCCTGGACATGCTGGATAATATACCATCTACTTAAGGAGGTGATGTAGGTAAGGTAGATTGATATTTTAACATTAATTTACTCAGTTTTTCTTAGTATCGGAGTTTTTTTTTTTTTATTCTGACAATTTATAATGCAAGCAGCGTTCACATGTTGTCAACCGCCCTCAAGTGTACAAGGAGTTTGGACTGTAACTGTACCGTCAATAAGTGGCTGTAACTGCACCGTCAATAAGTGGCTGTAACTGCACCGTCAATAAGTGGCTGTAACTGTACCGTCAATAAGTGGCTGTAACTGTACCGTCAATAAGTGGCTGTAACTGTACCGTCAATAAGTGGCTGTAACTGCACCGTCAATAAGTGGCTGTAACTGTACCGTCAATAAGTGGCTGTAACTGCACCGTCAATAAGTGGCTGTAACTGTACCGTCAATAAGTGGCTCTGTATTCTGAACACGGGGATCTCTACAGTGTAACCTACGAGCATAACTGTGGTGAAAGAACTGCTTCCCCGCATTATGTTGAGGAAGATTCGTATACAAACTTTTTGCCGTGACTTCGTAATAAAAAAAATCTTAGGGAAAATATATTGAATTTATTTTTAATGTTTATTTATTTATTGTTGTCGTTGGTGTGTTTTTTTTATCGAGATGTGTGTTATGATGTTTGACTTAATTATATTCACGAAAATGGAGTCAAGACAAATGTTGGACACGTTGATGTGAAGTAACACAGTAAATGATGTTGTTTGTGTTGCTGTGTTATTTATTTATTGTGTTTCTTTATTCTTTTCTGTTTATTTTGTTTTATTTAGTTTTATTGTAGTAATTGTTATTCTTTTTTTATTCTTACTTATTTTCATTTTACTGTTTATTCGTTTTCTTATTTTCATTTTATTGTTCAATAATTTTCCATTCATTCTTATTTATTTATCTCGTTGGTGTATTTTATTTATTTGCTATTCTCTTAGGTATTTCACATTTACATTAATTAATCTTCAAATCATTGGTTACTATTTTAATCATACTAGTTTAATGTTCACCTCAGCGGTCAACTGGCTCATGTCTAAACAATGTCTACCACTGTTTTAGCCAGACTTAGTTATGAGACTTGTAATTCAGTATCCATTACGTACCGTTTATCAGTGTAATTTGTGGTAATGGACTGCCCAATGTAATTACATATATT
Source organism: Homarus americanus (assembly GCF_018991925.1). Taxonomy (NCBI): domain Eukaryota; kingdom Metazoa; phylum Arthropoda; class Malacostraca; order Decapoda; family Nephropidae; genus Homarus; species Homarus americanus. Next base: position 17,437 of record NW_024718980.1, on the reverse strand, counting down.
GTCTTACTGAAAAAAATGCGGTGTAACCAAGATTAAGTTTTATAGAGTTTGTATTTAAGGATTATTCTCCTATACTTCTCTTAGATTCTGAATATATTTTTGTTTCATTATTTCAGTGCATTGTAATGTGTAGTTAGTTACACTATAGATATATAATAATTGCTTTAAGTTTGGTTGGGAGTGTGGAAGGTGTTGTGTGTGATGTACAGGTGTGTACAGGTGGTGGTTACACCTGACTTCGAGGCGGGTGTGTATAGGTGCCGGATACACCTATGGTTACAACACAGGTGTATCCGGCAGCAGTAGTAACAAAGGGGCTATATGGGCTCCGGCGGCCATGTCGTGACACCGGCCGGCAGAATCCCCCGGTGAAAAAGGGAAACAAGATGGCCGTCCCCCATTCAATATGTAAACAACTCGACCTGAAATGTTGTTTATTGGACATTTTTCTCATTAGGGAGTCGAACCCTGGTTTTGAGTTGGTGTTCAGCTACCCTGGCTGACGGCCATCACCTGTGATTCAACTGGTAGAATTAAGTGTAATAATAATAATAATAATAATAATAATAATAATAATAATAATAATAATAATAATAATAATAATAATAATAATAATAATAATAATTAACGGTTTATTGAAAGAGCTTGGCAGCCAGAAGGCTGAAAATATACAGTTACATATTTGGGGAATGGGTTTCGAATTACAAATAATATACAAGTAAAATAAGTGATACAAATAAGATATATAATAGCTAGATGGGGAAAAGCTCAAACTACAGTGCATTTCAACATAGTGACAGTGCAAGAAGTAGTATTTACTGGGAGTGAATACACTGGTTTATTACAAGTTATTGATCATTTTTACAATGGTTGGGACTGGGCTGTTCTCATAGCGATCAGTTCGTGCACCTATGGGCTGGATGCGGTTGTGGTGTCAAACAGCAATTCTCGGGCTAGGGATCTCAGGTGGTAGTAGGAGCCGGTGTCGAGGATGGTGTAGAAGCTTCTTACCAAATTTGCAGATGAGGTCGTGGTGATGGTCAGTGAGAGTCGAAAGGGTCAGTGTGTTGAGCGCTTCTTGATATGTGGAGTAGGAAGGGGAGAGAATAATCTTGCATGCCCTCTTTTGCACTTTTACTAGGTGGGCATCTTATCAAATGAACCCCTGTCCTAATGGGCCCTAGTCCTAATGGGGCCCAGTCCTATTGGGTCCCAGTTTTAATGGGCCCCAATTCTAATGGGTCACATTTCCAATGGTTCTCAGTCCTAATGAGCCTCAGTCCAAAGATACCACAGGCCTAATGGTTCCAGTCTTAATAGGCCTCAGTCTTAATGAGTCCCAATCCTGACGGCTCTCAATACTAATGGGCCTCAGTCCTAATAGTTTAAGGTTGGGACCCATTAAAGCTGGCTTCTATTTACCTTACAAGCACTGTGTTCTACCGTGTCATCCCGTGTGTGTGTGATTTCTCCTGTCAGGTGGTATAATACGCAGGTGCGTGGCTGCCAGGTAGGGTGGGTGAGGGTGGGCACCTTGATGCAGGTGAAGGTGAGTTCCTGATGCTGATTCACACCAGTGTCATGATGAGGTAATCTTATCACCTTATTAGTGTACGATGAGTGGGTGGGCGTGGTGTGGAGGGGTGGGGGCGCGTAAGCGGTGGACAGCAAGGGGCGTGGTGTATGGTGGGGGGAGGGTAAGGGGCGTGTAGGGGTAGCTAAGTGGGCGTGTTGAGTTGGGCAAGAGGGAGGCGTGGTGGGTGTAGGGGCGTGTATAGTAGGCGGGAAGTGGCGTGGCACTGTGATGGCGCGCGCCACTAATCACTCTGACCTTACTGAACACAACCCATAATACAGCATAATTAGTGTTGCTTCCGTCAGCCTCACAGTCAAACACACTATTTACATTTTCTCTTCACATATATTTTATTTTATTCGTTTCAAGTGGGACTCGAATTTCAGCCATGGAGTTGAAGAGGAATTTTTTTAGGAGAAGTAGAAAAGAAATCGTGTTTAGTTGAAGACGAATGTGTTCTTATATAAAAGTGAAGGAATTAACCAGACGTGTTTGATTGTTTGGGCGTCTCTATCTCTCACACTCGAGTCCAAGATGTCCCCCTTGAGGACGGTGTTCGTGTAGCGTCGTCAAACTCGCTCTTGGTTTTTATTCAGCAGGAAAGAGCTACACCCGCCACCTGGTGTTGGCCGTGTCTGGTGACCATCTTATTAACAAGGCCGCTCTCTCGTGCCTTGTCCACACGCCACCCCCCACCTCCATATTGTACCGTTTTGTCCTTTATTAACGGTGGTGTTACTACAGGCAGCGTGGTGTGGGGGGAGGGCCGCTGCTTCACATTGTTCAGTCTTTGACGTGTAACACAAAACGTGAGATGTTGTGGTCCTTCACTACCTCACAACACACACACACATCTCCTAGTTACCACATGCTGTTGTTATTAAAGCTCCACCAATGAGTAAGCGTCGCTGTCTCGTCCTTTGCTCCGCCGACAGTTACAGTGTGTAGCTGTAGGACTCGCCGCCGTGTTTGTTTCATGTGGCGACACTAAACTCCCGGAAATTTGTAGGTGTTAAGCTGGAGCGTTTGAGCTGTTGTTGTCGTCACCTTGTTGATGTTTTGTAGGTTCTATAGGAATTATATCCTGCTGTTTTTTTTGTTCTTGTTCTTCTTATTGTTGTTGTTGTTCTTCAGTTGCATAATTCGAGTTGTGATTATCAGTAGAAGTTTGACGGGCTGGATTCTCTTATTGTTTCTTTAATTCATAAACAAGAACCGTAAACACAAGAGCAAAACAAAGACATAACAAATGAACTAAAAACAAATATATTGAAGGCTTAAATTTCTGGGATAGATTTAATTAGATTTTGGGTATATTTTCTCGTTCTTGGAGGTCAGGTCAGGTCAGGTCATGTCATGTTAGGTGTACGGAATACGCTAGCAGAGGTGGTCAGATGCCTTGGGAATATTGCAGAGTAATTGAGGTCAGGTCAGGTGGCCTCAATACCTGCTTCAAGGTGTAATAGAGGTGAAAAATAATGGGTTTCTTGATTGGATCTGGTTAAGTCAGGTCAGGTAAAGTCAGATACAGAGGCTGGGTGTATGACTGTGGGTTGATGGGTGAATGACTGTGGGTTGGTGGGTGTATGACTGTGGGTTGGTGGGTGTATGACTGTGGGTTGGTGGGTGTATAACTGTGGGTTGGTGGGTGTATGACTGTGGGTTGGTGGGTGTATGGCTGTGGGTTGGTGGGTGTATGACAGTGGTGACAAGGATTATTTGAGCTTGACAAAATTTAGATAGATAGCAGCATGGTTTAGTCTTGTTCAGTTTAGTTTAAATTGTGTTTAGGTTAGGTTCGGTCATGTCAGGTACAGAGTTTGGCCAGGGTTAGGTGGGGTTAGGTACAGAGGCTGGCCAGAGTCAGGCATAGAGACTTTCCAGGGTAGGGTCAGGCACAGAGGCTGGCCAGGGTAGGGACAGGTAGGGAGGCTGGCCAGGGTAGGATCAGGTAGGGAGGCTGGCTAGGGTAGGGGCAGGCAGGGAGAGCCCGGGGGTGGCGGTAATGAGGGGAGGGGAGCCGGGGTCATATTGATCGTGAGGGCGAGGCAAGGCGCGCCGCCATCGCTGTCCCACGCCACCCTCCCCCTGCCCACCACGCCCCCTTCTGCCCGCTCCCGACACCACGCCCCCTTCTGCCTATTACCACGCCACGCCTCCTCCTCTGTCTACTACTACAACACCACGCCCCCTTCTGCCTACTACCACGCCTCCTCCTGTCTACTGCAACACAACGCCTCCTCCTGCCTACTACAACACCACGCCTCCTCCTGCCTACTACCACGCCACGCCTCCTCCTGCCTACTACCACGCCACGCCTCCTCCTGCCTACTACCACGCCACGCCTCCCTCCTGCTCACTACCACGCCACGCCTCCTCCTTACCACAACGCCACGCCTCCTCCTGCCTACTACAACACCACGCCTCCTACCTACCACCACGCCACGCCTCCTCCTGCCACTACCACGCCACGCCTCCTCCTGCCTACTACCACGCCACGCCTCCTCCTGCCTACTACCACGCCACGCCTCCTCCTGCTTACTACAACACCACGCCCCCTTCTGCCTACTACAACACTACGCCTCCTCCTGCCTACTACCACGCCACACCTCCTCCTGTCTACTACAACACCACGCCTCCTCACCTACTACTTTCCTCTCAGACATCTTGCCCTCTAATGCCCACTCTCCTTTTGACACTCCCGCTCCCCTCCTTCTGTGACACAACCCTCCCCCTTCCAGAACGCATCTCTCCCTCTTTCCCTCCCATGATAATCCCCCTCCCGTTCCCATGACACAATCCTCCCCTCCCTTTCTCCCTTACAGGATACAATCGCTCCCTTCCCCCTCTCCCCTCCCCTCTCTTTTCCCTCACCACAATCCTTTTCAGCGTAATAAATTGGGGAAAATCCTACCAGCTTCAGTTCCTTCACGTTTTAATTCCCTAGACTCTGATTCTCAAAGGCCCTCCCGTGGAAATATCCTCCCCTCTTAAGTGAAGAATTTAGGATGCGTCTATTTGGTCCTCTACAGCATACTACAGAAGGATGCTGGTCAAAATGGCGTCGAAACTACACCGAGACTTTTTTTTAATGACTTGGATGTGTGTTTTATTTATTTATTTTTCCTCCTAAGTTACGAGGGAAAAAAAATTGATGGACGATTGTTTGAGGATTTTGGTGTTTTATGGTGGAATTTTTTTTTTGTTCATCAGTTGGTGGATATATAATTCACCTGTCCCCACGGTAGCCACTCATCACCCTCCGCCCGCTACACCTGAACGGCCAGCCATCCACTTACTGCCAATGTTCTCAAAGATTTGTACCCCGAAAAAATTTCCTCTCGATCGTCTGTTTATGGTAAGAACGACGGTGCCATCTTACTGTGAGAGTGCCACCTGTTGTCCTACAATCGCTGAGGTGAGGCACTATAATGCTGCCTCAAGCCTCCAGTTGGAAATTTGTCTTACGAGAGTTACTGAATTGGCTTAAAATAACTTAAGATAGAATGAGTTTGTGATTAGTGTAGTGTGTGTAAAGTTCCATTAGGTTGACCTCGCTGATCTCCCGGGCCGTATTGGCAGTCTTATCTGAATTCAGGGTTCGACCCCCACTAGTAGAGGGTCCAGGTGGGATATTTCAGGATGAGTTGTTGACATGTAGGATGGGGGGGCCCCCATCTTGTTTACCTTTTGCTGGGGGATTCTGACGGCCGGTGTCACGACATGGCCGCCTGAGCCTACCAACACTGTGTTACGTGGCCCTGGGTGTGTTGAGTATATGTGGAGGGTGTTTAGCGGAGGTGTTGATGTGTACTCCACCAATGTGTGTTATACCTGTTTCAACTACACTGCTTAGAAATACACCCCCTACACCTGTCACACCCCCTACACCTGTCACACCCCCTACACCTGTCACACCACCTACACCTGTCACTCCCCCTATACCTGTCACTCCCCCTATACCTGTCACTCCATTTACACCTGTCATTCCACTTACACCTGTCACTCCACTTACACCTGTCACTCCACTTACACCTGTCACTCCCCCTATACCTGTCACTCCCCCTATACCTGTCACTCCCCCTACACCTGTCACTCCCCCTATACCTGTCACTCCCCCACACCCGTCACCCCCCCACACCTGTCACCCACCCCACACCCAGCCACCCCCACCGTCACCTCCCCCACACCTGTCACTCCCCACACCCGTCACCCCCTACACCTGTCACCCCCCACACCTGTCAATCTCCACATCTGTCACTCCCCACACCTGTCACCCCCCCACACCTGCTCATTCTCCTACACCTGCCACTCCCTACACCCGTCACTCCCCACACCTGCTACTCCCCTTACACCCAAGTCATTCCCCCATACCTGTCACTCCCCTATACCTGGTCACTGCCCCTACACCCATCACCCCCTACACCTGTCACTCCCCTTACACCTGTCACTCCCCTACACCTGTCAATCTCCCTACACCTGTCACTCCCCCTACACCTGTCACTCCCCCTACACCTGTCATTCTCCCTACACCTGTTACTCCCCTTACACCTGTCACTGATTTCACTCCTTGAAACTACCCCGCCTGTCTCACCTGTATACTCGCTGCAGTGTCACCTGTTAAATGACGCTAATTACAGGAGATCTACTCAACACCAACACATACTGTCATAAACAAACTCTACCGTGATATAGTTCAGGTTAACATGTATACAATACTAATAAATTGATATATAGGAAGTTATAGTGTAATTATATCCCATATTAATAAATCCTATAATTCATAATGTTAATGAAAATATTGTGTTATCTATAGTTATCTTCTGTATTGACACTTATCTCGTTATCACCTGCTAGTTTTTTCGTTATCAGTTATTAATCTTTTGTTTATATGCCTTGTTTATCTTATTGTGGTTTGTTTATTCCCGTGTTTGTGTTTAGTCTCTGCCGCTTGGGTTTTCTTTGTATTTTTGTCGTTATCGTAATTTTTTCTTTCGTTATTTGTTGTTATTCTCTCTCATGATAAAAAACTGATCGACTTGTACCTGTGGTTCTTGTTTGTGTTTTAATTGTTAATTTAATACAACTTTTTATCTTATTTCTAATTTCTACTGTTGTTGCAGCCACATGTTGTATTGTTAATAATAATAATAATAATAATAATACGGTAATAATAATAATAAAAATAATGATGATAATAATAATAATTGAGACGATAATTATTAAAATATGGAGGCAGGAGGAGGAAGAGGGAAGGAATGATGATAGTTGAGAAGATGACAATAGTAGTGATAATGCTGGTTGTGGTAGTGATGGTAATATTATACACGTAACAATAATGGTTGCCCTTCGTGTACGAGGATGGCCGGCTCTAGAGCAACGTAGGCGTGAATTTGTTTAAGGTGTTAGAATCTGTCGCCAACACCACAACCACACCCTAAGTTAACGAGTTGTATGACCCAGTTTCAATGAATAGTCCGAGAAGACCGGACAACTCGGCAACTGCACTGGCTAACCATTATTCCAGAATAAGATCCGCAAATCGATTAACATCCAGGTTCCCATTTACTGGTAAATAGAAAGCCAAATGACGTAAAAAAAAATGCTCATAGTTTCACTCTGTCCGGGAATCGAACAGGGGTCCACTCGCTTGCAAGGCGAGTATGCTGACTATTACACCACAGGCTGCCAAAATCACGTTTAGTAAAAAAAATTTTTTTTTTTTTTCGTGATGGTCAAGCCCCGACCAGAGGTTAGCTAGACCCCCGGACAACTCTTTCGGAGCTTGACCAGCACGTGGTATTGGTATTATTATCTCGACTTGATTATATGTTACAAATTCACTTGTGAGTTTTCAATGTTTTGTTTTGTATAATATTTACTTATTCTAAGCTAAATGTTAACAAATAAATGACTTAAATAATACGAAAACAAACAAATAAAAGCGGAACTCCACCTAATATATACTGTATGTTCCACTAAATAGGGATAATTGGCCATTAGTGATAACTTCTATGTATTTGTCTTTTCTAGAAGCCTTTGACTGGCCATAAACGATCCTGTAGATCATAAATATACATATAAATGAATACCTTCATGCATAATGTAACCTGACCAGACCTAACCTAACTTAATCTAATCTAGCCTAACCTAACCTAACGTAACCTAACGTAATCTAGCCTTCTTGTTCTTGTTCTCCTCCTCCTCCTCCTCCTCCTTCTTCTTCTTCTTCTTCTTCTTCTTCTTCTTCTTCTTCTTCTTCTTCTTCTTCTTCTTCTTCTTCTTCTTCTTCTTCTTCTTCTTCTTCTTCTTCTTCTTCTTCTTCTTCTTCTTCTTCTTCTTCTTCTTCTTCTTCTTCTTCTTCTTCTTCTTCTTCTTCTTCTTCTTCTTCTTCTTCTCCTCCTTCTCCTTCTCCTTCTTCTTCTCTGCATTATATCATCATCAACTAAATTAAAATTCAAACGCCTTAACCTTACACACTGTGACCCTGGGTTGGAGAGGGGGGATGGGGGAGGGCGGGGGAAGACTCACCTAAATCACCCAGCAGGCGCTTTGTGACACCCAACAAGTGACCTTTGGGTGGGGGCAGTTTTCTCGCCAGATCTAGACCAGTGGGCAGTGTTAACCCCCAAAGGTCACCGAGGCAGGAGTGACCTTTGGGAAGTTTTGGGATTATAAATAGTGTTGTAGGAGGTGGTGGTGGAGGTGGTAGGTTAGTGAAGTCCTTGGTGGTGGTGGTTTGTTGAAGAGGGTCTGTTTTTTTTATTGTTTTTGTTTGTTTGATTGTTTTTATGTATGTTTGTTTGTTTTATTGTTTGTTTGTATGTTTTATTGTTTGTTTGTTTTGTTTTATTCTTCGTTTGTTCGTTTTATTGTTTGTTTGATTGTTTGTTTGTTTTATTGTTTGTTGGTATGCTTGTTTGTTTTATTGTTTTTGTTTGTTTTATTGTTTGTTTTTTAGAATGATGTTTTTTGTGGTGTCATTATTGTTTGTGTTGTGTTGTTGCTTGCTTGTTTGTTTGTGATGTGTTGTTTGTTTGTGGTTGGTGTGTGTGTGAGAGAGAGAGTATCAACACAATTTCCATACCATATATTTACCAACAACTTTGTCATAACGTAACAGTGAGCCAGGGACTCTCTCTCTCTCTCATGATAAAAAACTGATCGACTTGTACCTGTGGTTCTTGTTTGTGTTTTAATTGTTAATTTAATACAACTTTTTATCTTATTTCTAATTTCTACTGTTGTTCCAGCCACATGTTGTATTGTTAATAATAATAATAATAATAATAATAATAATAATAATAATAATAATAATAATAATACGGTAATTATAATAATAAAAATAATGATGATAATAATAATAATTGAGACGATAATTATTAAAATATGGAGGCAGGAAGAGGAAGAGGGAAGGAATGATGATAGTTGAGAAGATGACAATAGTAGTGATAATGCTGGTTGTGGTAGTGATGGTAATATTATACACGTAACAATAATGGTTGCCCTTCGTGTACGAGGATGGCCGGCTCTAGAGCAACCTAGGCGTGAATTTGTTTAAGGTGTTAGAATCTGTCGCCAACACCACAACCACACCCTAAGTTAACGAGTTGTATGTCCCAGTTTCAATGAATAGTCCGAGAAGACCGGACAACTCGGCAACTGCACTGGCTAACCATTATTCCAGAATAAGATCCGCAAATCGATTAACATCCAGGTTCCCACTTACTGGTAAATAGAAAGCCAAATGACGTAAAAAAAAATGCTCATAGTTTCACTCTGTCCGGGAATCGAACAGGGGTCTACTCGCTTGCAAGGCGAGCATGCTGACTATTACACCACAGGTTGCCAAAATCACGTTTAGTAAAAAAAATTTTTTTTTTTTTCGTGCTGGTCAAGCCCCGACCAGAGGTTAGCTAGATTCCCGGACAACTCTTTCGGAGCTTGACCAGCACGTGGTATTGGTAATATTATCTCGACTTGATTATATGTTACAAATTTACTTGTGAGTTTTTCAATGTTTTGTTTTGTATAATATTTACTTATTCTAAGCTAAATGTTAACAAATAAATGACTTAAATAATACGAAAACAAACAAATAAAAGCGGAGCTCCACCTAATATATACTGTATGTTACACTAAATAGGGATAATTGGCCATTAGTGATAACCTCTATGTATTTGTCTTTTCTAGAAGCCTTTGACTGGCCATAAACGATCCTGTAGATCATAAATATACATATAAATGAATACCTTCATGCATAATGTAACCTGACCAGACCTAACCTAACTTAACCTAATCTAGCCTAACCTAACCTAACGTAACCTAACGTAACCTAACGTAATCTAGCCTTGTTCTTGTTCTTGTTCTTGTTCTCACTCCTCCTCCTCCTCCTCCTCTGCTTTATATCATCATCAACTAAATTAAAATTCAAACGCCTTAACCTTACACACTGTGACCCTGGGTTGGAGAGGGGGGAGGGCGGGGGAAGACTCACCTAAATCACCCAGCAGGCGCTTTGTGACACCCAACAAGTGACCTTTGGGTGGGGGCAGTTTTCTCACCAGATCTAGACCAGTGGGCAGTGTTAACCCCCAAAGGTCCCCGAGGCAGGAGTGACCTTTGGGAAGTTTTGGGATTATAAATAGTGTTGTAGGAGGTGGTGGTGGAGGTGGTAGGTTAGTGAAGTCCTTGGTGGTTGTGGTTTGTTGAAGAGGGTCTGTTTTTTTATTGTTTTTATGTTTGTTTGATTGTTTTTATGTATGTTTGTTTGTTTTATTGTTTGTTTGTATGTTTTATTGTTTGTTTGTTTTGTTTTATTCTTCGTTTGACCGTTTTATTGTTTGTTTGATTGTTTGTTTGTTTTATTGTTTGTTGGTATGTTTGTTTGTTTTATTGTTTTTGTTTGTTTTATTGTTTGTTTTTAGAATGATGTTTTTTGTGGTGCCATTATTGTTTGTGTTGTGTTGTTGCTTGCTTGTTTGTTTGTGATGTGTTGTATGTTTGTGGTTGGTGTGTGTGTGAGAGAGAGAGAGAGAGAGAGAGAGAGAGAGAGAGAGAGAGAGAGAGAGAGAGAGAGAGAGAAAGAGAGAGAGAGTATCAACACAATTTCCATACCATATATTTACCAACAACTTTGTCATAACGTAACAGTGAGCCAGGGACTCTCTCTCTCTCTCTCTCTCTCTCTCTCTATCTCTCTCTCTCTCTCTCATGATAAAAAACTGATCGACTTGTACCTGTGGTTGTTGTTTGTGTTTTAATTGTTAATTTAATACAACTTTTTATCATTTCTAATTTCTACTGTTGTTCCAGCCACATGTTGTATTGTTAATAATAATAATAATAATAATAATAATAATAATAATAATAATAATAATAATAATAATACGGTAATTATAATAATAAAAATAATGATGATAATAATAATAATTGAGACGATAATTATTAAAATATGGAGGCAGGAAGAGGAAGAGGGAAGGAATGATGATAGTTGAGAAGATGACAATAGTAGTGATAATGCTGGTTGTGGTAGTGATGGTAATATTATACACGTAACAATAATGGTTGCCCTTCGTGTACGAGGATGGCCAGCTCTAGAGCAACGTAGGCGTGAATTTGTTTAAGGTGTTAGAATCTGTCGCCAACACCACAACCACACCCTAAGTTAACGAGTTGTATGACCCAGTTTCAATGAATAGTCCGAGAAGACCGGACAACTCGGCAACTGCACTGGCTAACCATTATTCCAGAATAAGATCCGCAAATCGATTAACATCCAGGTTCCCATTTACTGGTAAATAGAAAGCCAAATGACATAAAAAAAAATGCTCATAGTTTCACTCTGTCCGGGAATCGAACAGGGGTCCACTCCCTTGCAAGGCGAGCATGCTGATTATTACACCACAGGTTGCCAAAATCACGTTTAGTAAAAAAAAAATTTTTTTTTTTCGTGCTGGTCAAGCCCCGACCAGAGGTTAGCTAGACCCCCGGACAACTCTTTCGGAGCTTGACCAGCACGTGGTATTGGCATTATTATCTCGACTTGATTATATGATACAAATTCACTTGTGAGTTTTTCAATGTTTTGTTTTGTATAATATTTACTTATTCTAAGCTAAATGTTAACAAATAAATGACTTAAATAATACGAAAACAAACAAATAAAAGCGGAACTCCACCTAATATATACTGTATGTTACACTAAATAGGGATAATTGGCCATTAGTGATAACCTGTATGTATTTGTCTTTTCTAGAAGCCTTTGACTGGCCATAAACGATCCTGTAGATCATAAATATACATATAAATGAATACCTTCATGCATAATGTAACCTGACCAGACCTAACCTAACTTAACCTAATCTAGCCTAACCTAACCTAACGTAACCTAAAGGTAATCTAGCCTTCTTCTTGTTCTTGTTCTTCTTGTTCTTGTTCTTGTTCTCCTCCTCCTCCTCCTCCTCCTCCTCCTCCTCCTCCTCCTCCTCTGCATTATATCATCATCAACTAAATTAAAATTCAAACGCCTTAACCTTACACACTGTGAACCCTGGGTTGGAGAGGGCGGGGTAAGACTCACCTAAATCACCCAGCAGGCGCTTTGTGACACCCAACAAGTGACCTTTGGGTGGGGGCAGTTTTCTCGCCAGATCTAGACCAGTGGGCAGTGTTAACCCCCAAAGGTCACCGAGGCAGGAGTGACCTTTGGGAAGTTTTGGGATTATAAATAGTGTTGTAGGAGGTGGAGGTGGTAGGTTAGTGAAGTCCTTGGTGGTGGTGGTTTGTTGAAGAGGGTCTGTTTTTTTATTGTTTTTATGTTTGTTTGATTGTTTTTATGTATATTTGTTTGTTTTACTTTTTGTTTGTTTGTTTGTTTTGTTTTATTCTTCGTTTGTTCGTTTTATTGTTTGTTTGTTTGATTGTTTGTTGGTATGTTTGTTTGTTTTATTGTTTTTGTTTCTTTTTTTGTTTGTTTTTAGAATGATGTTTTTTGTGGTGTCATTATTGTTTGTGTTGTGTTGTTGCTTGCTTGTTTGTTTGTGATGTGTTGTTTGTTTGTGGTTGGTGTGTGTGTGAGAGAGAGAGAGACACAGAGAGAGAGAGAGACACAGAGAGAGAGAGAGCGAGAGAGAGAGAGAGCGAGAGAGAGTATCAACACAATTTCCATACCATATATTTGCCAACAACTTTGTCATAACGTAACAGTGAGCCAGGGACTCTCTCTCTCTCTCTCTTTCTCTCTCTCTCTCTCATGATAAAAAACTGATCGACTTGTACCTGTGGTTCTTGTTTGTGTTTTAATTGTTAATTTAATACAACTTTTTATCTTATTTCTAATTTCTACTGTTGTTCCAGCCACATGTTGTATTGTAAATAATAATAATAATAATAATAATAATACGGTATTTATAATAATAAAAATAATGATGATAATAATAATAATTGAGACGATAATTATTAAAATATGGAGGCAGGAGGAGGAAGAGGGAAGGAATGATGATAGTTGAGAAGATGACAATAGTAGTGATAATGCTGGTTGTGGTAGTGATGGTAATATTACACACGTAACAATAATGGTTGCCCTTCGTGTACGAGGATGGCCGGCTCTAGAGCAACCTAGGCGTGAATTTGTTTAAGGTGTTAGAATCTGTCGCCAACACCACAACCACACCCTAAGTTAACGAGTTGTATGACCTAGTTTCAATGAATAGTCCGAGAAGACCGGACAACTCGGCAACTGCACTGGCTAACCATTATTCCAGAATAAGATCCGCAAATCGATTAACATTCAGGTTCCCATTTACTGGTAAATAGAAAGCCAAATGACGTAAAAAAAAATGCTCATAGTTTCACTCCGTCCGGGAATCGAACAGGGGTCCACTCGCTTGCAAGGCGAGTATGCTGACTATTACACCACAGGTTGCCAAAATCACGTTTAGTAAAATTTTTTTTTTTTTTTTCGTGCTGGTCAAGCCCCGACCAGAGGTTAGCTAGACCCCCGGACAACTCTTTCGGAGCTTGACCAGCACGTGGTATTGGTAATATTATCTCGACTTGATTATATGTTACAAATTCACTTGAGAGTTTTTCAATGTTTTGTTTTGTATAATATTTACTAATTCTAAGCTAACTTTTAACAAATAAATGACTTAAATAATACGAAAACAAACAAATAAAAGCGGAACTCCACCTCATATATACTGTGTTACACTAAATAGGGATAATTGGCCATTAGTGATAACTTCTATGTATTTATCTTTTCTAGAAGCCTTTGACTGGCCATAAACGATCCTGTAGATCATAAGTATACATATAAATGAATACCTTCATGCATAATGTAACCTGACCAGACCTAACCTAATTTAACCTAATCTAGCCTAACCTAACCTAACGTAACCTAACGTAATCTAGCATTCTTCTTGTTCTTGTTCTTGTTCTTCTTGTTCTCCTCCTCCTTCTCCTCCTCATCCTCCTCCTCCTCCTCCTCCTCCTCCTCCTCCTCCTCCTCTGCATTATATCATCATCAACTAAATTAAAATTCAAACGCCTTGACGTTACACACTGTGACCCTGGGTTGGAGAGGGGGGATGGGGGAGGGCGGGGAAGACTCACCTAAATCACCCAGCAGGCGCTTTGTGACATCCAACAAGTGACCTTTGGGTGGGGGCAGTTTTCTCGCCACATCTAGACCAGTGGGCAGTGTTAACCTCCAAAGGTCACCGAGGCAGGAGTGACCTTTGAGAAGTTTTGGGATTATAAATAGTGTTGTAGGAGGTGGTGGTGGAGGTGGTAGGTTAGTGAAGTCCTTGGTAGTGGTGGTTTGTTGAAGAGGGTCTGTTTTTTTTATTGTTTTTATGTTTGTTTGATTGTTTTTATGTATGTTTGTTTGTTTTATTGTTTGTTTGTATGTTTTATTGTTTGTTTGTTTTGTTTTATTCTTCGTTTGACCGTTTTATTGTTTGTTTGTTTGTTTGTTTTATTGTTTGTTGGTATGTTTGTTTGTTTTATTGTTTTTGTTTGTTTTATTGTTTGTTTTTTAGAATGATGTTTTTTGTGGTGTCATTATTGTTTGTGTTGTGTTGTTGCTTGCTTGTTTGTTTGTGATGTGTTGTTTGTTTGTGGTTGGTGTGTGTGTGAGAGAGAGAGAGAGAGAGAGAGAGAGAGAGAGAGAGAGAGTATCAACACAATTTCCATACCATATATTTACCAACAACTTTGTCATAACGTAACAGTGAGTCAGGGTCTCTCTCTCTCTCTCTCTCTCTCTCTCTCTCTCTCATGATAAAAAACTGATCGACTTGTACCTGTGGTTCTTGTTTGTGTTTTAATTGTTAATTTAATACAACTTTTTATCTTATTTCTAATTTCTACTGTTGTTCCAGCCACATGTTGTATTGTAAATAATAATAATAATAATAATAATAATAATAATAATATTAATAATAATAATAATAATTATAATAATACGGTAATAATAATAATAAAAATAATGATGATAATAATAATAATTGAGACGATAATTATTAAAATATGGAGGCAGGAGGAGGAAGTGGGAAGGAATGATGATAGTTGAGAAGATGACAATAGTATTGATAATGCTGGTTGTGGTAGTGATGGTAATATTATACACGTAACAATAATGGTTGCCCTTCGTGTACGAGGATGGCAGGCTCTAGAGCAACCTAGGCGTGAATTTGTTTAAGGTGCTAGAATCTGTCGCCAACACCACAACCACACCCTAAGTTAACGAGCTGTATGTCCCAGTTTCAATGAATAGTCCGAGAAGACCGGACAACTCGGCAACTGCACTGGCTAACCATTATTCCAGAATAAGATCCGCAAATCGATTAACATCCAGGTTCCCATTTACTGGTAAACAGAAAGCCAAATGACGTAAAAAAAAAAGCTCATAGTTTCACTCTGTCAGGGAATCGAACAGGGGTCCACTCGCTTGCAAGGCGAGTAGGCTGACTATTACACCACAGGTTGCCAAAATCACGTTTAGTAAAAATTTTTTTTTTTTTTCGTGCTGGTTAAGCCCCGACCAGAGGTTAGCTAGACCCCCGGACAACTCTTTTGGAGCTTGACCAGCACGTGGTATTGGTAATATTATCTCGACTTGATTATATGTTACAAATTCACTTGTGAGTTTTTCAATGTTTTGTTTTGTATAATATTTACTTATTCTAAGCTAAATGTTAACAAATAAATGACTTAAATAATACGAAAACAAACAAATAAAAGCGGAACTCCACCTAATATATACTGTATGTTACACTAAATAGGGATAATTGGCCATTAGTGATAACTTCTATGTATTTATCTTTTCTAGAAGCCTTTGACTGGCCATAAACGATCCTGTAGATCATAAATATACATATAAATGAATACCTTCATGCATAATGTAACCTGACCAGACCTAACCTAACTTAACTTAACCTAATCTAGCCTAACCTAACCTAACGTAATCTAGCCTTCTTGTTCTTGTTCTTGTTCTTGTTCTTCTTGTTCTTGTTCTTGTTCTCCTTCTCCTTGTTCTCCTCCTCCTCCTCCTCCTCCTCCTCTGCATTATACCATCATCAACTAAATTAAAATTCAAACGCCTTAACCTTACACACTGTGACCCTGGGTTGGAGAGTGGGGATGGGGGAGGGCGGGGGAAGACTCACCTAAATCACCCAGCAGGCGCTTTGTGACACCCAACAAGTGATCTTTGGGTGGGGGCAGTTTTCTCGCCAGATCTAGACCAGTGGGCAGTGTTAACCCCCAAAGGTCACCGAGGCAGGAGTGACCTTTGGGAAGTTTTGGGATTATAAATAGAGTTGTAGGAGGTAGTGGTGGAGGTGGGAGGTTAGTGAAGTCCTTGGTGGTGGTGGTTTGTTGAAGAGGGTCTGTTTTTTTTATTGTTTTTATGCTTGTTTGATTGTTTTTATGTATGTTTGTTTGTTTTACTGTTTGTTTTTTTGTTTTATTGTATGTTGGTATGTTTGTTTGTTTTATTGTTTTTGTTTGTTGTATTGTTTGATTTTTAGAATGATGTTTTTTGTTGTCATTATTGTTTGTATTGTGTTGTTGCTTGCTTGTTTGTTTGTGATGTGTTGTTTGTTTGTGGTTGGTGTGTGTGAGAGAGAGAGAGAGAGAGAGAGAGAGAGAGAGAGAGAGAGAGAGAGAGTATCAACACAATTTCCATACCATATATTTACCAACAACTTTGTCATAACGTAACAGTGAGCCAGGGACTCTCTCTCTCTCTCTCTCTCTCTTATGATAAAAAACTGATCGACTTGTACCTGTGGTTCTTGTTTGTGTTTTAATTGTTAATTTAATACAACTTTTTCTCTTATTTCTAATTTCTACTGTTGTTCCAGCCACATGTTGTATTGTTAATAATAATAATACTAATAATAATAATACGGTATTTATAATAATAAAAATAATGATGATAATAATAATAAATGAGACGATAATTATTAAAATATGGAGGCAGGAGGAGGAAGAGGGAAGGAATGATGATAGTTGAGAAGATGACAATAGTAGTGATAATGCTGGTTGTGGTAGTGATGGTAATATTACACACGTAACAATAATGGTTGCCCTTTGTGTACGAGGATGGCCGGCTCTAGAGCAACCTAGGCGTGAATTTGTTTAAGGTGTTAGAATCTGTCGCCAACACCACAACCACACCCTAAGTTAACGAGTTGTATGACCCAGTTTCAATTAATAGTCCGCGAAGACCGAACAACTCGGCAACTGCACTGGCTAACCATTATTCCAGAATAAGATCCGCAAATCGATTAACATCTAGGTTCCCATTTACTGGTAAATAGAAAGCCAAACGTCGTAAAAAAAAAATGCTCA